>NC_036838.1:55419040-55442502 GCF_002910315.2 Salvelinus sp. IW2-2015
AATCTCTACCTTCCCTCGTCTCCATCTCTGCCTACCACCCTAGTATAAGACCTGTATAGTACTAGAAGAATAACACGCCCCACCATGGATGTAGACTCTGACATGTACTTTTCACGAGATATAAATCACTCCACTCCATTATCAGTACCAGTGTATCGTATGCTCAAATCTGATACTCTCACCTCCTCACCACCTTTATTACGACCACAGATACTTACAAGATTAATGATCACATCCTCCCCCACCCATTAGTATACCAGTCTGACTAGTAAGTATAACCCACCCCACTACTTCTATTCTAGACCCAGTGCCGTAGAAGACATACATCCGACTCTACCTCCCACCGAATTATAGACCCCACGTTACCCTAGCACCTTATCACCCACCCTCCACCATTTATACTCTACACCCTAAGTACCTTAGAACACGAACCTTACACCACCTCCCATGATCTCGTCTATTCCATTCTGTCAATCTCTCCTAGCCCATTATCTATCCTCAGTACTAGGAAAGATTAACCCAACCCCACTATTATTCAGACATGTTGCATTATGCATAGCTTAACACCCTTCCATTGTATCTCTCCCCCTACAATATAGACCAGTTAGCCTAGAAGATAATCCACTCTGTAGTTATAAACTCAGTACATCAGTTAGGATTCAACACCATATCTCTCTATTTATCGATTTATACCTAGAAGAATCTCTCTCGTTTTATTACTCAATCATCTCCCATACTAGATGTAGGTAGGTTAGAACCTGCTGAAGATGTTAAAGACAAACTGATGTTTCAGATATAGTGCTTATAGCAGAGGGACTGATAGAAGCTGAGGTATGTAAGGGGATGATAGTCTGTCTGTCTGTGTGTAGTGTACAGGACAGTCCAAATGGGAGGCTTGTCTGCCTGTCTGCCTGCCTGCCTGTCTGTCTGTCTGTCTGTCTGTCTGTCTGTCTGTCTGTCTGTCTGTCTGTCTGTCTGTCTGTCTGTCTGTCTGTCTGTCTGTCTGTATGTCTCTCCGTCTCTCTCTATCTCTCCTTCCCTATCTATCTCTCTACCTCTCCATCTCTCTATATCTCTGTCTCTCTATCTCTCCTTCCCTCTCTATCTCTCCTTCCCTATCTATCTCTCTACCTCTCCATCTCTCTATATCTCTGTTTCTCTATCTCTCCTTCCCTCTCTATCTCTCCTTCCCTATCTATCTCTCTACCTCTCCATCTCTCTATATCTATGTCTCTCGATCTCTCCTTCACTATCTATCTCTCTACCTCTCCATCTCTCTATATCTTTGTATCTCTATCTCTCCTTCCCTCTCTATCTCTCTCCTTACCTATCTATCTCTCCTTCCCACTCTATCTCTCTATATCTCTGTCTCTCTATCTCTCCTTCCCACTCTATCTCTCTACCTCTCCATCTCTCTATATCTCTCTCTCTCTGTCCCTCCTTTCCTTTCTATCTATCCTTCCCTCTCTATCGCTCTCTCTGTCTCTCCTTACACCTCTATCTCTTTACCTCTCAATTTTTATACATCTCCTTCCCTCTCTATCTCTCTATCTCTATATATCTCTATCTCTCCTTCCCTCTATCTCTCTACCGCTCTTTCTCTCTACCTCTACCTCTCTATCTCTCCTTCCTTCCCTATCTCTCTACCTCTCTACCTCTCTACCTCTCCTTCCCTCTCTATCTCTCTATCTCTCCTTCCCTATATCTCTCTACCTCTCTATCTCTCTACCTCTGTCTCTCTATCTTTCCTTCCCTCTCTATCTATCTATCTCTCCAGCTCTCTATCTCTCCATCTCTCTACCTCTCTATCTCTCTGTCTGTCTATCTCTCCTTCCCTCTCTATCTCTATACCTCTCTGTCTCTGTCTCTCTATCTCCCCTTCCTTCTCTCTCTCTATGTCTGTCTATCTCTCCTTCCCTCTCTATATCTCTACCTCTCCTTCCTTGTCTACCTCTCGACCTCTCCATCCCTCTCTACCTCTCTTTCCCTCTTTATCTCTCTACCTCTCTACCTCTAAATCCCGCTCTATCGCTCCACTTCTCTACCTCTCCTTCCCTCTCTACCTCTCTACCTCTCCTTCCTTCTCTACCTCTCCTTCCCTCCTATCTCTCTACCTCTCCTTCCTTCTCTACCTCTCCTTCCCTCCTATCTCTCTACCTCTCCTTCCTTCTCTACATCTCATTCCCTCCTGTCTCTCTACCTCTCCTTCCTTCTCTACCTCTCCTTCCCTCCTATCTATCTACCTCTCCTTCTTTCTCTACCTCGCCTTCCCTCCTATCTCTCTACCTCTCCTTCCCTCTCTCCAGTACAGTAAGTTGATTTCCCCTCCTGTGCTGAGAAGAGTACCTCTGGGACTGTGTTTCTCCTCCCTTCTTAAGTCAATTTCCAGAAGTGTTTGTCCCACAAAGCATGTGGTGTCCGTGTGACAAATCTGCTGGGCTTCCCTGATGCTTCCCTGATTCTTTGCTGGTCCTCGGGGTGAGCAATGGGGAGGAAATGGCCCCATCAGCTCCTCGTTAATGAATGGCACTCTCGTCGCAAAACTTTCCTCTCACACCTTTTTCTGTTAGTATTTCTATTGAGCTGGTTGGAAAGCCCTCGATACAGAGCAGTGTTATAAGTGAAACATTCTCAGGGACTGGGAACTGAGGAGGGAGTGGAGATGGAGACAGAGAGAACGAGAGAAAGAAAGAAGAAGCTGGAGAGAGGAGAGAGAGAGAGAGAGAGAGAGAGAGAGAGAGAGGAGAGAGAGAGAGAGGGGAGAGAGGGGGAGAGAGGGAGAGAGGGGAGAGAGACACAGAGACACAGAGACACAGAGACACAGAGACACAGAGACACAGAGACACAGAGAGAGAAAGACGAGTCAGTAGTTGTTCTCCTTAGTGAGTCAGATGCTATTGGAGGAGAATCCCTCCCTCATTATCTGTCTCACTGCATTTCTGCTGTTTGTGACCTTCTGACCTCTCACTCATGAATGAATATGTCTGACCTCACACACAGGGAGGAATACACCTGTATGATGGCCAAATTCTGCTCTGGAGGAATTCTGTTGTCTAGTAATATCTCCTCTTCTCTCCTCTCTTTGTCTCCTTGTCTCCTGCCCTCTTCTCTCCTCTCTTTGTCTCCTTGTCTCCTGCCCTCTTCTTTTCTCTCTTTGTCTCCTTGTCTCCTCCCCTCTTCTCTCCTCTCTTTGTCTCCTTGTCTCCGCCCCTCTCCTCTCCTTCTTTGTCTCCTTGTCTCCTGCCCTCTTCTCTTCCACGGATGGTACTCTCACTCCATCTCCTAGCTACTGAGCTACAGTATGGATGTGTCCTATCTTCCTACAGCACTAGCTTGGGATTTCAGGTTTTTAAAACCTTCCCTTATGTCTTGGGTCAATTTGACCCATTTGTTTTGTTCGAAATCACAAAACAAATGACTAGATGAAGAGTCATCACCATGTCCCTTCATCTACTCTACTCTATACGGGTCTCAAACTGAAATACCTCATTATTATTATTATTATTATTTTAATTTGCCCCGGTACCGGAATAGGGACATCCATGATGTTCTGGACCAATTTGATCCACAATTTGACTCCCACGATTTGACCATGATGCAATTTGATCTACATACAGTAACTTTTGTAGAAACAAGCTGCTTCCTTGAAAGGTGCGACTTCCTTACGACGTTCAGAGGCGTAGCAACACTTACCTGAAGTTGAGCTAAATCTGAGTTTTGACAAATTAGGATTCACGAAGTAGGAAACACTGACGATCTGACGGATGTATGTTTTTCTCCCCCTGCGTCAAACATTTGGCTCTAACGTTTGAACGGTTGGGGCTGTCGATCCAGGGAAAAGAGCATCTGAAAGAGGACATTCTCAGCGACATTTCGATGTACTTGGTGTACTTACTGTACCATGTCAAACTGACCCGGAACATAATTTGTGTATAGCTGAATCGAACATAAGGGAAGCGTTTTAAAGACTCCTTCCTCTCTGTATTTATTTAGCTGAGTTCTTCTCGTACTCTCAGATGTATTCAACCCGGTATTCTCTTCACTTCAACTTGATTTTGTAAAAGCGGAGAAGTTACATTTAACACTGCGGTAAAGACTCAGCATTTTCTCATCCGAGCTTTTAACTAATAATGCTACTTCTCTCAACTCCCAGATAACGCTCACGCATCTCACATATCAAATTTAACAAGACAGAAAATACCTCCTCTCTCTCTCCTATCGTTCCTCTCTCCCTCATTCTCCCACCCCCCTCTCTCCCTCTCTCTGTTTCTCCTATCTACCCCCCCCACTTCCTCTCTCTCTCTCTCTCTGTCTCTCTGTGTCTCTCTCTCTCTTAGTCTCTCTCTCTCTCAATTCAATTCAATTCAATTCAATTCAATGGGCTTTATTGGCATGGGAAACATATGTTAACATTGCCAAAGCAAGTAAGGTATAAAATATACAAAAGTTAAATAAACAATAAAAATGAACAGTAAACATTTCACTCACAGAAGTTCCAAAAGAATAAAGGCAATACAGATGTCATATTATGTATATATACAGTGTTGTAAGAATGTACAAATGGTTAATGTACAAAAGGGAAAATAAATAAGCATAAATATGGGATGTATTTATAATGGTGTTTGTTCTTCACTGGTTGCCCTTTTCTTGTGGCAACAGGTCACAAATATTGCTGCTGTGATGGTACACTGTGGTATTTCACCCAGTAGATATGGGAGTTTAGCAAAATCAGGTTTGTTTTCTAATTCTTTGTGGATCTGTGTAATCTGAGGGAAATATGTGTCTCTAATATGGTCATACATTNGATCTGTGTAATCTGAGGGAAATATGTGTCTCTAATATGGTCATACATTTTGCAGGAGGTTAGGAAGTGCAGCTCAGTTTCCACCTCATTTTGTGGGCAGTGTGCACATAGCCTGTCTTCTCTTCAGAGCCAGGTCTGCCTACAGCAGCCTTTCTCAATAGCAAGGCTACGCTCACTGAGTCTGTACATAGTCAAAGCTTTCCTTAAGTTTGGTCAGGTATTCTGCCACTGTGTACTCTCTTTTTAGGGCCAAATAGCATTCTAGTTTGCTCTGTTTTTTTGTAAATTTTTTCCAATATGTCAAGTAATTATCTTTTTGTTTTCTCATGATTTGGTTGGGTCTAATTGTGTTGCTGTCCTGAGGCTCTGCGGGGTGTGTTTGTGTTTGTGAACAGAGCCCCAGGACCAGCTGGCTTAGGGGACTCTTCTCCAGGTTATGTTCTCTGAAGGTGATGGCTTTGTTATGGAAGGTTTGGGAATCGCTTCCTTTTAGGTGGTTGTAGAATTTAACGTCTCTTTTCAGATTTTTGATAATTAATGGAATTAGATCATTCTGCTCTGCATGCATTATTTTGTGTTCTACGTTGTACACAGAGTCTCAATTTGGTGTTTGTTCCATTTTATGAATTCTTGGTTGGTGAGCAGACCCCAGACCTCTCTCTCTCTCTCTCTCTCTCTCTCTCTCTCTCTCTCTCTCTCTGCGTCTGTGTTTGTACGTTCACTCGACTCAGTAGGAGTTTCTCTCTGATTGAATCCAATATCTACTGCGGAGGCTCTTCTCTCTTCGTTTTTTTCTCCATCAGTTAATTTTCTTCTTTCAGTTCCCCCTTCTTTTTCCCTCCACCCACAACAATAACAACAACAATGGCTGCCTATGGTCTAATGAATGTCTTCTGCTTCTGTGTCCTTCCTTCAGCCCTCTTCCTGTATGGGGAAGCCATCTTGAAATCTACAGTACAGAATGTAAAGCATTTGTTGCTTCTTACCCTGGGAGTAATTTGTCATGAGAGTAATTCTTTTTTAAGAATGGGCTCTCTTTCACAGAATTTTTATTGCCAGAAAAAAGGGAGTGAGAGAGAGAGAAATAATGAGATAGCAAGTGAAAGAGAGAGAGAAAAAGAAAATAGAAAAAGAAAATGAGAAATACAAATAAGGAGCTATAGACAATAGTTTTGGGAGAAAAGAAATGAGAGAAAGAAAGACATGATTCCTGGAGTGGGGGTGGGGGGGTGTAGTAGGAAAACAGACAGGAATATCCTACATCTGGAATCTTTCCTATGTCTGTCCAAGATCCTCCCAGAACATTTCCAGAAATCATCTAAGATTCCCATTAAGTTCTAGTTTTATATAACATTAGGAGCTAACATATGCAGTGGGGCAAAAAAGTATTTAGTCAGCCACCAATTGTGCAAGTTCTCCCACTTAAAAAGATGAGAGAGGCCTGTAATTTTCATCATAGGTACACTTCAACTATGACAGACAAAATGAGAAAAAAAAGCCAGAAAATCACATTGTAGGATTTTTAATGAATTTATTTGCAAATTATGGTGGAAAATACTGTTTTGCCCCACTCTACATTGCGAAATTATTCATCCCCCTTGACATTTTTCCTATTTTGTTGCCTTACAACCTGGAATTAAAAAAGATTTCTTTGGGTTTGTATCATTTGATTTACACAACATGTCTACCACTTTGAAGATGCAAAATATTTTTTCTTGTGAAACAAACAAGAAATAAGACAAAAAAACTGAAAACTTGAGCATACATAACTATTCACCCCCCAAAGTCAATACTTTGTAGAGCTGTGTACACTATATCAGTCTCTCATTCACAATTTGACAAGCACTTGATAATGCCTATAATTTCACGGCCCCATCCCCTTTGTGTGGCTGTAATGGACCCTAAAAAAATGTGTGGCCAGTGGCTGTTGTGCCCTTCTCCCTGAGTGCTGCGCGCTCCAGCACGTGATCGGGTCTTTCTCACAGGCTACAAGTGAAGACAGACACATCGGGGACGCAGCTGTGTGCATCCTTTTCCAATTCCAAGGTGCTTATTGACGATATTTGAAGATCTGTCCACATTTACTTCCCATCAGCCAACAAGATGATTAGGCTTAACGAACAGCAAAAGCACTAGTCTATGTCAATCTACTATCCCCCATAGTACAAATGTTGACCTATTCTATTCTGCGTGAGAAATAAATATTCCAAACATAGTCTGGGACAGTTGTGGGATGCAATAGGATGCAATAGATTCCACATTAATACAACCACTAGCATCAAAAAAACTTTTTTTTATGCAATGTGGCCGATGCAACAGATCAGAACGTTTAGCTTAAAATGTTGATAAACTATCAGGCTATTTCTTCACATTGTAAGCGCAGCAATGCACACACAGCAGTAGGCTATAAGCACCAATGTTCCATTAGCGGGATACACCATTATCAAAAGTGACCACAAATGCAGCTATGCATGTAATGCTTTTATTATAAAGGTGCATTTTATAGTGAAAATGATCTTCCCCAAACTTGAAACTCACGCGCTGCTTATGTATGCTAGTTAGGCTCTAAACCCCTTGTAAAGTGGATTAATGTGCTTAATTTAAAGAAGTTATTTTGCCACTTTACAAACCTTATTGAAGCATATAGGCCTATGGGCTATGCTACATGAGGTGTGTGACTATGATTTGAAAAAGTCAACAACAAAAAAAGGCATTGTTTCTTATGCTGGACATCACTCACAAGTGATAAAATATAATTCACAAGTGATAGGCTAGTATTGTCACCCATCAGACTATTCTTTTTTTAATCTTGTCTTTACATATACTAAATATTGTGTGTGAAATTTGTTTTGATTTAGAATGGACCATTATCATACATTTGTTTGGAAACAGGGGCAGCAGGGAAAATACATGTTGTCTAAGCACTTAAATAACGAAAGGACGACGCTTTTCCCCTTGGTTTATTGTCATGCCAGCCAGGTAAGCTATACTCCTGTTGTAAATATGAGCAATGTGTTTAATATTAGGAAAGTTGAGAAATAAATATAGTAGGCCTAGACTATAGAATGCTGATGGGAGCCTCCTCTTTTAAGTAGAGGCCATCACTCTGTTTCTCACACGATTGTAGAGCCTAAAGAAATGTTTGCTCAACATGAGCTCATGGGCTCTCATGAAGTGTTGGATTAGATTTTTGAATAAATTTGCATTGATGTCAGAGTGATTAGAGGGACAATAGAGTGCTGAGTACAAGGCAATTAGCAAGTTTGGTAGGCTACTAATGACCAACAGCATCAGAGCTTGGAGAAGCCTAATTACTGTGACTAAACGGTCACATGGAATTTGACTGCCTTCATGACTCGTGACCACCGGTGTGGCGGTAATACGGTCACCGTAAAAGCCCTGATCATCACCACGACTGGACAGTGTTATAAGAATATTTGTTCTGGGAACTTTCACAGAACCAATTTATGTTTGCTGAGCTGTTTTTTGTCTTTCGACATTCTGAAAAACAAAATAACAAATCTTCCTCTGTCAACCCTTCACATCTGTCCTCCTTAATCTTGTGCATTTTAAGTTACCAATGGAGTTGTCCCAACAGTAGAACTCCAATGTGGCCCTGCCGTGAGGTGCCATTGCCAGAGCATAGCAGTCTCTGGAGCGGGGTTCTCATTGATGGAACACTGGGGTCCAGCTGGGCCTGCCTTGTTGATGGATTGGAGGAGAAATTAGGGGGTGAGAGGAAGCAGGAATGAGGAGATGTAATGGGGGCATGCCTCACTCCTGGATCACAGTCACAGCTGGTAGGCTCTCCTCTCCTCTTCTCTCATCTCCTATCCTCTCCTCTCCTCTCCTCTCCTCTCCTCTCCTCTCCTCTCATCTCCTCTCCTCTCCTATTCTCTTCTCTCCTCCTATATCCTCTCCTCTCCTACAGACAGTGCCTCACCCCAGAGTCATTATAAAGTTGCAAGACTGTCGTTTGTTACTAGATCTCCGTTTGTCGCTAGACTGTTGCTAGTCACTGGACTGTCATTTGTCGCTAGACTGCACTAGTGCTCATACCCTACACTGTGACACTCATAATGAGGATTATGTCTGAGTAATTCCCTGTTGATTAGTCATGCTCCAGCCAACCAGGGTAAGGTGACCAGGCCGATGGGATGTGACCAAGCTGATTTACCGAAATTGGTCCCCGTTTACCCAATTAAACAGGGATTAATCATAGCTCAGTGATCTATTGCAATGTCTGGATTAAGCACAGTTCAGTGATCAATTTCAAAGACTGGAGAAACCTGGATGGGTTTAAAAGGATTATTTAGGCATAATGGGGAGCAATGTAAAAATAGGGAAGTTGATTTAGACGTTACATTTAGACGCTGTCCCAAATGCCACCCCATTCCCTGTTTAGTGCACTTGTTTTCACCAAAGCCCAAAGGATTAAGTAGGGAATGGTGTGTCATTTTGGATGCAAAATTAAAGTGGGTGTAGTCTGGATGAACTAGCTAGCTTGAGAGTTGGTTAAGGCTACTGAGAATAGAGAGTGAGGAGCTGATTGATTGTCTAGTCAGGTGGGTCTGTATAATATGGAGCTGATTGTCTAGTCAGGTAGTCTGTATAATACTGGAGCTGATTGTCTTAGTCCAGGTAGGTCTGTATATACTCGCGAAAGACTTGATTGTCTTAGTAGGTGGTCTGTATAAATATGGAGCTGATTGTCCTAGTCAGGTGGGTCTGTATAATATGGGAGCTGGATTGAATGTCTAGTCAGGTGGGGTCTGTAATAATATGGAGCTGTTGTTAGTCAGGTTAGGTCTGTATAATATGGAGCTGATTGTCTAGTCAGGTAGGAACTGTATAATTTGGAGCTGATTGTCTAGTCAGGTGGTGCTGTATAATTGGAGCTGATTGTCTAGTGCAGGTGGGTCCTGTATAAATATGGAGCTGATTGAATGTCTAGTCCAGGTGGTTCTGTATAATAGGAGCTGATCTGTTCTAGTCAGGTGGGTTCTGTATATATGGAGCTGATTCAATGTCTAGTCAGGTGGTCTGTATAATATGGAGCTGATTGTCTAGTCAGGTGGGTCTGTATAATATGGAGCTGATTGTTAGTCAGGTAGGGTCTGTATAATTGGAGTGATTGTTCTAGTCAGGTGGGTCTGTATAATATGGAGCTGATTGTCTAGTCAGGTAGGTCTGTATAATATGGAGCTGATTGAATGTCTAGTCATTTCATAGAATAGAGAGTGAGGAGCTGATTGTCTAGTCAGGTGGGTCTGTAATAATATGGAGCTGATTGTCTAGTCAGGTGGGTCTGTATAATATGGAGCTGATTGTCTAGTCGGTAGGGGTTCTGTATAATATGGAGCTGATTGTCTAGTCGGGTAGGTCTGTATATATGGAGCTGATTGTCTAGTCGGTGGGTCTGTATAATATGGATCTGATTGTCTAGTCAGGTAGGTCTGTATAATATGGAGCTGATTGTCTAGTCAGGTGGTCTGTATAATATGGAGTGATTGTCTAGTCAGGTGGGTCTGTATAATATGGATCTGATGTCATAGGATTGTCTAGTCAGGTGGTCTGTATAATATGGAGCTGATTGTCTAGTCAGGTGGGTCTGTATATATGGAGCTGATTGTCTAGTCAGGTGGGTCTGTATAATATGGAGCTGATTGGTCTAGTCAGGTAGGTCTGTATAATATGGAGCTGATTGTCTAGTCAGGTGGGTCTGTAAAATATGGAGCTGATTGTCTAGTCAGGTGGGTCTGTATAATATGGAGCTGATTGTCTAGTCAGGGTAGGCTGTATAATATGGAGCTGATTGTCTAGTCTAGGTGGGTCTGTATAAATATGGAAGCTGATTGTCTAGTCAGGTGGGTCTGTATAATATGGAGCTGATTGTCTAGTCAGGTGGGTCTGTATAAATGGAGGTCTCGATTGAATGTCTAGTCAGGTGGGTCTGTATACTATGGAGCTGATTGTCTAGTCAGGTAGGTCTGTATAATATGGAAGCTGACTTGTCTAGTCCAGGTAGGACTGTATAATATGGAGCTGATTGTCTAGTCAGGTGGGTCTGTATAAATATGGAGCTGATTGTCTAGTCAGGTGGGTCTGTATAATATTGGAGCTGATTCTGAATGCGTCTAGTCAGGTGGGTCTGAATATATGGAGCTGATTGTCTAGTCAGGTGGGTCTGGTATAATGGAGGCTGATTCATGTCTAGTCAGGTGTGGTCTGTATAATAATGAGCTGATTGTCTAGTCAGGTGGGTCTGTATAATATGGAGCTGATTGTCTAGTCAGGTAGGTCTGTATAATATGGAGGTGATTGAATGTCTAGTCAGGTGGGTCTGTATAATATGGAGCTGATTGTCTAGTCAGGTAGGTCTGTATAATATGGAGCTGATTGAATGTCTAGTCATTCAATCAGAGAATAGAGGTGAGGACTGATTTCTAGTCAGTGGGTCTGATAATACTGGAGCTGATTGTCTAGTCAGGTGGTCTGTATACATATGGAGCTCGATTGCTAGTCGGGTAGGTCTGTATAATATGGAGCTGATTGTCTAGTCGGATAGGTCTGTATAATTGGAGCTGATTGTCTAGTCAGCGGGTGATAATGGTCTGATTGTCTAGTCAGTAGGTCTGTATAATATGGAGCTGATTGTCTAGTCAGGTGGTCCTGATATAATATGGAGCTGATTGTCTAGTCAGGTGGGTCTGTATAATATGGCTGATTGTCTAGTCAGGTAGTCTGTATAATATGGAGCTGAATTGTCTAGTCAGGTGGTCTGTATAATATGGAGCTGATTGTCTAGTCAGGTGGGTCTGTATAATATGGAGCTGAATTGTCTAGTCAGGTGGGTCTGTATAATATGGACTGATATGTCTAGTCAGGTAGGTCTGTATAATATGGAGCTGATTGTCTAGTCAGGTGGTACTGTAAAATATGGAGCTGATTGTCTGTCAGGTAGGTCTGTATAATATGGAGCTGATTGTCTAGTCAGGTGGGTCTGTAATAATATGGAGCTGATTGATTGTCTCGTCGGTAGGTCTGTATAATATGGAGCTGATTGTCTAGTCTGGTAGGTCTGTATAATATGGAGCTGATTGTCTAAGTCTGGTCGGTCTGTATAAATATGGAGCTGATTGTCTAGTCAGGTGGGTCTGTAATATATGGATCTGATTGTCTAGGCTGGTAGTCTGTATAATATGGACTGATTGTCTAGTCAGGTGGGTCTGTATAATATGGAGCTGATTGTCTAGTCAGGTGGTCTGTATAATATGGACTTGATTGTCTAGTCAGGTTAAGGGTCTGTATAATATGGAGCTGATTGTCTAGTCAGGTGGGTCTGTATAATATGGAGCTGATTGTCTAGTCAGGTGGTCTGTATAATATGGAGCTGATTGTCTAGTCAGGTGGGTCTGTATAATATGGAGCTGATTGTCTAGTCAGGTAGGTCTGTATAATATGGAGCTGATGTCTAGTCAGGTGGGTCTGTATAATATGGAGCTGATTGTCTAGTCGGGTAGGTCTGTATAATATGGCCTCTGGATCTTCTTTTCTCTTTCTCTCCGGCTGAACTGTCTGTAATTGACAGACAGATCCATAGATGGGGAGACAGAACGAGAGCGAGGGGAGAGAGTGGGAAAAAGAGGAGGTGAAAGGAGAAATTTCCTGCCTTTCAAGAGCATGTCTATTTCACCTCCCCCAGCCCCCTCACCCCTATCCACTCCCTCTCCCTCTATCTCTCTCTCTCTCCTCTCTCTCTTCTCTCTCTCCTCTCTCTCTCCTCTCTCTCTCTCTTGATTATGGAGTGATGAGACGGAGACAGAGCTCCTAACCATTCCAGTTATGAGGAAGTAAGTCCTCTATTGATTAGCTGTCTACATCACTAGCCAAGCAGCTTGTTTTTCAATACTAAGACTGTGACCCAACTGGTACCCTACTGTTGACCATTTCTCTCTCTCTCTCTCTCTCTCTCTCTCTCTCTCTCTCTCTCTCTAGTGCACTCTAGAGGGCATAGGGTGTAATTTGGAATGCTTCCCAAGACTTTCTCTCTGTACTCTCTGTACTCCCGGGTATTACAGAACCTAGATGGGAGTGACCTACCGTCACCTTCTCTCTGTCTCCTATCCTCCATCACAACCCATGGAACCCTTTTTACACATTTTCTTATGTTACAACTTTATTTTAAAACAGATTTTTTTTTTTATTATCCTCATCAATCTACACACAATACCCCATAATGACATCACAACACCCCATAACGACAAAGCGAATACAGGTTTCTGGAAATTTTGGAAAATGTATAAATACTTAAAAACAGAAAAACCTTATTTACATAAGTATTCAGACCCTTTGCTGTGAAACCTGAAACAGGTGCATCCTGTTTCTATTGATTGGAGTCCACCTGTGGTAAGTTCAATTGATTGGACATGATTTGGAAAGGCACACACCTGTCTGTATAAGGTCCCAAAGTTGACAGTGCATGTCAGAGCGAAAGCCATGAGTTCGAAGGAATTGTCCGTAGAGCTCCGAGACAGGATTGAGTCAAGGCACAGGTCTGGGGAAGGGTACCACAACATTTCTGCAGCATTGAAGGTGACCAAGAACCCAATTATCACTCTGACAGAGTTCTAGAGTTCCTCTGTGGAGATGGGAGAACCTTCCAGAAGGATATCCATCTCTGCAGCACTACCAATCAGGCCTTCATGGTAGAGTGGCCAGACGGAAGCCACTCCTCAATAAAAGACATATGACAGTCCGCTTGGAGTTTGCCGAAAGGCACCTAAAGATACTCAGACCATGAGAAACAAGATTCCCTGGTCTGATGAAACGAAGATTGAACTCTTTGCCTGAATGCTATGCGTCACGTCTGGAGGAAACCTGGCACTATCCCTACAGTGAAGCATGGTGGTGGCAGAATCATGCTGTAGGGATGTTTTTCAGCGGCAGGGACTGGGAGACTAGTCAGGATTGAGGCAAAGATGAATGAAGCAAAGTACAGAGAGATCCTTGATGAAAACCTGCTCCAGAGCTCTCAGGACCTCAGACTGGGGCGAAGGTTCGCCTTCCAACAGTGCCACAATCCTAAGCAAACAGCCAAGACAACGCAGGAGTGGCTTCGGGACAACTCTGAATGTCCTTGAGTGGCCCAACCAGAGACTGAATTTAAACTTGATGAAACATCTCTGGAGAGACCTGAAAATAGCATTGCAGCAACGCTCCCCATCCAACCTGACAGCTCTTGAGAGGATCTGCAGAGAAGAATGGGAGAAACTCCCAAAATACAGGTGTGCCAAGCTTGTAGCGTCCAACCCAAGAAGACTCGCTGCCAAAGGTGCTTCAACAAAGTACTGAGTAAAGGCTCTGAATACTTATGTAAATGTCATATTTTTTTATATATATTTTTTAAATAAATTAACAAACATTTCTAAAAACCTGTTTTTCTTTGTCATTATGGGGTATTTGTGTGTAGATTGATGAGGGGAAAAAACTATTTAAATACATTTTAGAATTAGGCTGTAACGTAACAAAATGTGGAAAAAGTCAAGGGGTCTGAATACTTTCAGAATGTTCTGTATATAGAGGAGCACACACACACACACACACACACACACACACACACACGCACGCACGCACGCACGCACGCACGCACGCACGCACGCACGCACGCACGCACGCACGCACGCACGCACGCACGCACACCACTGCCCTTCCAAATACTCCTTTGCCTCACTGGATAGACAGAGTGCAGGTGTAGTGCTGTTAAGCAGAAAGCCGATTGAGAACCATTTACAGTATTAATTAAGATTTTATAGAATTCATAAACAAATGTATATATTAATAACACCAATCAAACGACACATGTTTAAGCTACACGCTGTATATCTCATTGATTACACTTCTAAATCATGTAATATGTTGTTTCTGGAGACTTATTCTTGGTAATTGCACACATCATGCTAGTCAGTGAATGATCATTACACAACATACATCCTAATCAATCCTTCCTCAGACACACAAACAGAAAGAAAGATGGCTAGGGTCCACCTGGCCCACTCCACTCACCTCCAGCCCTGCCCCAGTCCAAGTCTGTTTGGGTCTATGTGTGTGTCTGTGTGTGTGTGTGTGTGTGTGTGTGTGTGTGTGTGTGTGTGTGTGTGTGTGTGTGGTGTGTGTGTGTGTTGTGTGTGTGTGTGTGTGTGTGTGTGTGTGTGTGTGTGTGGTGTGTGTGTGTGTGTGGTATGTGTGTGTGTGTGGTGTGTGTGTGTGTGTGTGTGTGTGTGTGTGTGTGTGTGTGTATGTGGTGTGTGTGTGTGTGTGTGTGTGTGTGTGTGTGTGTGTGTGTGTGTGTGGGTGTGTGGTTACGTATCTGCGTGGTCTTATGTGTTTGCATGCCTGTGTAAGTCCAGTCTGGTGCCAGTGGTGTTGTGTTTCCGGCCTGGCATATGGGTCGGGTAGCGCCCTGTGGTATGTGCCAGGACAGGAGAGACTGATCGAAGGACCTCACCCCACGACCCCAAAGACGGAAGCGACTTTCATCTCGGCTGGTGTGAAAATGAGGGAAAGTAAAGGATGAAAAAAGTAGGGGAGAGAGGAACATAACTGTTTTCTGGGCTGTGGTGTCTGTCTTCCTGCCTGCCTGCCTGTATCCGCCCTGCCTGTCGTCTGTATGCCTGTCTGTCTGTATGCCTGCCTGCCTGTCTGTCTGTATGCTGTCTGTCTGATTGCCTGTCTGTCTGTATGCCTGTCTGTATGCCTGTCTGCCTGCCTGCCTGTATGCCTGCCGCCTGCTGTCTGTGCCTGTCTCTGTATGCCGCTGCCTGTCTGTCTGTATGCCTGTTCTGTCTGTAGCCTGTCTGTCTGTATGCCTGTCTGTCTGTATGCCTGTCCTGCCTGCCTGTATGCCTGCCTGCCTGTCTGTCCTGTCTGTCTGTCTGTCTGTCTGTCTGTCTGTCTGTCTGTCTGTCTGTCTGTCTGTCTCTGTCTGCTGCTGTCTGCTCTGCCTGTCTGTCTGTCTGTCGTGTCTGTCTGTTGTCTGTCTGTCTGTCTGTCTGTCTGTCTGTCTGTCTGTCTGTCTGTCTGTCTGTCTGTATGCCTGTCGTTGTCTGTCTGCCTACCTGTCTGTGTCTTTCTTTATGCCTGTCTGCCTGCTGCCTGCCTGTCTGTCTTTCTGTCTGTTAGTGATGGTCTGGGTCTATAGGGCTGGCAGTGGGCAGATGGCAGGTGCACATTATACAGGAGAGGAGGGGTGCCCGCTGGCCAGAGAGAAGGGAGGGAGAGGGAAGAGATGGAGAGAGAGAGAGCGAGAGAGAGAGAGGAGAGAGAGAGAGCGAGAGGAGAGAGAAGAGAAAGGAGGGAGAGGGAGAAAGTTATGAATTTAGTGATTTCCCTAGCCAGAGCTGAGTCTAGAAGAGTCACTTGTGTGTGTGTGTGTGTGTGTGTGTTGTGTGTGTGTGTGTGTGTGTGTGTGTGTGTGTGTGCGTGCGTGCGTGCGTGCGTGCGTGCGTGCGTGCGTGCGTGCGTGCGTGCGTGTGTGTGTGTGTGCGTGTGTGTTTGCATTTGTGTGCTTATCTTCTATCAATGTGAGACTGTGTTCAACATTCATCCGTCCGCCCTCTGATTGATTGATGTCCGGAGAGTGGCTCCACTCCCAGCTGCAGGAGAGCCCCATTAAGTAAAGGGCTTTTGCTTTGCAACTGCTTGATCCAAAATGGCGGAATACCAGCCACCAGAGCCACCCTATCTGTACCTTTCCTTACACTTAATAAGGTTTGTAATCAAATTCTGGACATGTTCCAAAATTCCCAGGACTTCCAGAAACCCTGGTTGAGGATTCCTGGGTTTTCTCCTTATTCCCTCCTAGTTCCAGGAATTTTCCAACTGGGATTTCTGGGAAACCGGGACTTTTGGGAAAAACCTGAATTTTGCAACCTTATTTACATTGCCTACCTACTTACGCTGCATATGTTCCTCTCCATGCGTCTGACATGAATTAAACCATATTTGTTGTGATTGTGTAGATTTAATTTAACCAATATTTGTATACTTTGAATAATTCACTAGATTCCACAGGAAACAGAGAGACTTAAATCTGCGTGCATAATTTGGGCATATTTATGCTAATCTAATTGTTTAAAAGTTAGCTGGCTTTGTAGTGCTTAGTCCCGTAATAAACAGGAAAAGGTAGGAGAAGACAAAACACACACACATACACACCCTTCCACACACACCCTTACACACACTTACAGTGTTAGCGGATGATCTCTCTTCTCTCTCTGTCTTCTCTGTCTCTGTCTCTGTCTCTGTCTCTGCTCTGTCTCTGTCTCTGTATCTGTCTCTGTCTCTGTCTGTTCTGTCTCTGGTCTCTGTCTCTGTCTCTGTTCTGTGTCTCTGTCTCTGTGCTCTCTCTCTCTCTCTCTCTCTCCTCTCTGTCTCTGTCTCTCTCTGTCTCTGTCTCTCTCTGTCTCTCTCTGTTCTCTCCTGTCTCTCTCTGTCTCTCGTCTCTGTCTCTGTCTCTGTCTTGTCTCTGTCTCTGTCTCTGTCTCTGTCTCTGTCTCTGCTCCTCTCGTCTCTGTCTTCGTCTCTGTCTCTGTCTCTGTCTGTCTCTGTCTCTCTCTCTCTCTCTTGTCTCTGTCTCTGCTCTTCTCTGTCTCTGTCTCTGTCTCTGTCCTGTGTGTGTCTCTGTCTCTGTCTCTGTCTTGTGTGTGTCTCTGTCTCTGTCTCTGTCTCTGTGTGTGGTCTCTCGCTCTCGCTCTCGTCTCGCTCTCGCTCGTCGCTCTCTCCGCTCTCAGTCCGTAATCCACAGTGTAAATGAATTTGTTTTTGAATGATGCTAGAAAGAGTGTTCCATTTGACGTCAAGGGCTATGTGAAATATCGTCTCAAATGGGCACCCTATGCCTATCTACTGCACTACTTTTGACCAGAGCGGATAAAAGTATGGACTAAATAGGAATGGGTATATTGGGACACACATAGAGCTTTCTCAACAGATGTAGGATCCTAATTGTTGTCAGTTTGCTACAGCCAAAACAACCCTGCAGCAACAGGAAATGTGACATTATTATTGGATTATAATTAATGAAATGTTTTTTTAGGGGTTGATACATTTTTCATGAGGGAAAATCAAGTGACGTTTAAAGTGGAAATTACAAACTTCAGAAGCCTTTTTAAACCTCAATACACTACAAGTTTAACATTTCCTGCATTGCAAATTAAGACTATACATCTGTAGGATACGAGAATGCAGTGAATATGTTTCGTGGGGGGTCTGTGGTTGGATTACAGTGAATAGCTTCTCGTGCGGGGTCTGTATGTTGAGTACAGTGAATAGCTTCTCGTGTGGGGGTCTGTGTGTTGGAGTACAGTGAATATGCTTCTCGTGCGGGGTCTGTGTGTTGGAGTACAGTGAATATGCTTCTCGTGTGGGGGTCTGTATGTTGGAGTCAGTGATATGCTTCTCGGTGGGGGGTCTGTGTGTGTTGAGTACAGTATAATGCTTCTCGTGTGGGGTCTGTGTGTTGGAGTACAGTGAATATGCTTCTCGTGTGGGGTCTGTGTGTTGGAGTACAGTGAAATATGCTCTCGTGTGGGGGTCTGTGTGTTGGATACAGTGAATATGCTTCTCGTGTGGGGTCTGTATGTAGTAACAGGATATGCTTCTCGTGTGGGGGTTGTATGTTGGAGTAAGTGAATATGCTTCTCGTGTGGGGTCTGTGTGTTGAGTACAGGGAATAGCTTCTCGTGTGGGGTCCTGTTGTGAGTACAGTGAATATGCTTCTCGTTGGGGTCTGTGTGTTGGAGTACAGGAATATGCTTCTCGTGTGGGGGTCTGTATGTAGTACAGTGAATATGCTTCTCGTGTGGGGGTCCTGTGTGTTGGAGTACAGGGAATATGCTTCTCGTGTGGGGGTCTGTATGTTGGAGTACAGTGAATATGCTTCTCGTGTGGGGGTAGGTATGTAGTACAGTGAATATGCTTCTCGTGGGGGGTCTGTGTGTTGGAGTACAGTGAATATGCTTCTCGTGTGGGGGTCTGTGTGTTGGAGTACAGGAATATGCTCTCGTGTGGGGGTCTGTATGTTGGAGTACAGGGAAAATGCTTGCTCGTGTGGGGGTTGTAGGTTGAGTACAGTGAATATGCTTCTCGTGTGGGGTTCTGTGTGTTGGGAGACACGCGAATATGCTCTGCGTTGGGGGTCTGTGAGCATTTTCCATTCTAGCCAGCTTCAGTTTAATGTCTCAATCTACCCCTTTGGCATCATGAGAAGATTTCACTGAAAACCGCCCGGAATATGAAGTTCTCTCTCTCTCTCGCTCTCTCTTCTCTCTCTCATGCTCTCTCTCTCTCTCTCTCTCTCTCTCTTCTCTCTCTCTCTCTCTTCTCCTGCTCTCTCTCCCTCTCTCTCTCTCTCTCTTCTTTCTCTTTCTCTCTCTCTCGCTCCTCTCTCTCTCTCTCTCCTCTCTCTCTCTCTCTCTCTCTCTCTCTCTCTCTCTCTCTCCTCTCTCTCCTCTCTCCTCCTGCTCCTCTCTCTCTCCCTCTCTCTCTCCCTCTCTTCTCTCTTTCATTTTTCCGTCACACTCCCTTCCCCTTTCTGGTTTGTCTCTCAGTGAGCCTGGCTCACCTTCCAGTCTGGCTTTAGCTACCACACTAGCTCAGTGCCAGGGGCATCCACCTCCCTCTGCCCTGCGTCAGGGCTCTGAGTGGGGGACTGAGTTGCTCGGGGCCCCTGGTCTGGCACGAGGTCCTGACTGTTAGGGCTGTTGGTAGCGGAGTCAAAGTCTCACTGGTCTCTGTGTGTGTGTTGTGTGGTTGTGTGTGTGGTGTGTGTGTGTGGGCCCAGGCTAAACTGAGGGAACTGGGAAAACCACCTCTCCAGCTGTCCCTGGTGATGAGCCAAACTGAGATGTAGAAAGGGAGGGGATGTAGAGAGAGGGGGGTGTAGAGAGAGGGGGTGTAGAGAAGGGGGTAGAGAGAGGGTGTGAAGAGAGGGGGTGTAGGGAGAGGGGGGTTGTAGGGAGAGGGGGTGTAGAGAGAGGGGGTGTAGAGAGAGGGGAGGTAGAGGAGGGGGTGTAGAGAGGGGGGTTAGAGAGAGGAGGTGTAAGAGAGGGATGTTAGGGAGAGGGGGATGTAGGAGAGAGGGTTGTAGAGAGAGGGGGTGTAGAGAGAGGGGGTGTAGCGAGAGGGGGTGTAGAGAGAGGGTGGTACGAGAGAGGGGGGTGTAGGAGAGGGGGGGTGTAGTAGAGAGGGGTGTAGAGAGAGGGGGTGTAGAGAGAGGGGTGTAGAGAGAGGAGGGTGTAGAGAGAGGGGGATGGGAAAGGAAAAGGGATGTAGAGAGAGGGGATGTAGAGAGAGGGGGGTGTAGAGAGAGGAGGGTGTAGAAGGAGGGGGTGTAGATGAGAGGGGGTGTAGAGAGAGGGGGGTGAAAGAGGGAGTTTAGGAGAGACGGGGGGTGTGAGAGAGGGGGTGTAGGGAGAGGGGGTTAGGAGAGGGGGGTGTAGAGAGAGGGGGGTGGAGAGAGGGGGCGTGTAGAGGAGAAGAGGGGTAGAGAGAGGAGGGTGTGGGAAGAAGGGGATTGTAGGGCGAAGGGGATTAGAAGACAAAAGGGGTTGAGAGCAGGGGTGTAGAGCAGAGGGGTGTAGAGGGAAGGGGGTGTAGATGAGAGGGGGTGTGAGAGAGAGGGTGTAGAGGAGGGGAATGTAGGGAGAGGGGGGTGTAGAGAGAGGGGGTGAAGGGATGTAGAAGAGGAGGGTTGTACGAGAGAGGGGGGTGTAGAGAGAGGGTTGTAGAAGAGGGGGGTGGAAAGAGGGAGTGTTGGAGAGGAGGGCGGGGGTAAGAGAGAGGGGGTGTAGGGAGAGGGGGTGTGAGAGAGGGATGTAGGGAGAAGGGGGTGTAGAGAGAGGGGGGTGAAGAGGGGATTAGAGAGAGAGGGTGTAAGTGAGGGGGATGTAGAGGAGGGGTGAAGAGAGAGGGGTGAAAGAGGGATGTAGAGAGAGAGGGTGTAGAGAGAGGATGTAGAGAGGGCATGTAGAGAGGGATTTGGGAGGGATTGTAGACGACGTGGATGTAAGAGGAATATAAGAGAGGGGATGTAGAATAGATGTAGAGAGGGAATAAAGAGGGATGTAGAGATGGAAGGGAGAGGGATCTAGAGAGGGATGTGGAGAAGGAGATGTAGAGAGGGGGATGTAGTGAGGTGGATGTAAAAGAGGGGATGTAGTGACGGGGAGTCAGAAGGGGGATGCAGAGAGGGAGATGTAGAGAGGGTATTAAGAGGGATGTAGAGAGGGGATGTGAGAGTGATGTAGAGAGGGGGATGATAGAGAGAGGGATGGTAGAGAGGGGATTAGAAAGGGGAGCAGAGAGGGAGATTAGAAGAGGGGAGGTAGAAGGGAGTAGAGAGGGGATGTAGAGAGGGGGTGTAGAGAGGGGATGTAGAGAGGGGATGAAGGGGAATGTAGAAGGGGATGTAGAGAGGGAGTAAGAGGGGATGTAGAAGGGGATGTAGAGAGGGGATGCAGAGAGGGGAGCAGAGAGGGGATCAAGGGGATGTAGAAGGATGTGAAGGAATCTAGACAGGGATGCAGAAGGGGATGTGAGAGGGGATTAAGAGATCAGACAGGGATGTAGAGAGGGAGTAGAGAAGGAGAGAGAGCGGGGATGTAGAGAGGGAATGTAGAGAGGGTGTAGAGAAGGAGATGTAGAGAAGAAGGAGATGTAGAGAGCGTGATGTAGAGATGGATTAAAACATAAGGTGTGGGGGAAAGGGAAAGGAGGTAGAGATGGATGAAGTAGTTCCATCCAGCTTCTCTCTGCACCATACACATCAACAAACACACCACATCCCTTGGTCTAGAGTGGTCTGTGTCTTAAAGTGTGGTTCTGGGTCTTAGAGTGGTCTGGGTCTTAGTGTGGTCTGGGTCTTAGAGTGGTCTGGGTCTTGGAGTGGTCTGGGTCTTAGAGTAGTCTGGGTCTTAGAGTAGTCTGGGTCTTAGAGTGGTCTGGGTCTTAGTGTGGTCTGGGTCTTAGTGTGGTCTGGGTCTTAGTGTGGTCTGGGTCTTAGAGTAGTCTGGGTCTTAGAGTGGTCTGGGTCTTATAGTGGTCTGGGTCTTAGAGTGGTCTGGGTCTTAGAGTGGTCTGGTCTGTGGGGGAATCAGCAGCAGGTCCAGGTAACTGTGATTTGCTCCCAGCCAATGGGAGAGGGCTTTTCCTCAACAGGTAGGCCTAGGACCAGGTAGGGCTTGGTTCAGGTAGGCCTAGGACCAGGTAGGGCTTGGTTCAGGTAGGCCTAGGACCAGGTAGGGCTTGGTTCAGGTAGGCCTAGGACCAGGTAGGGCTACATTCAGGTAGGTCTAGGGCCTGGTAGGGCTAGGTTCAGGTAGGCCTAGGACCAGGTAGGGCTAGGTTCAGGTAGGGCTGGGGCTGGGGCCAGGTAGTGCTAGGTTCAGGTAGGGCTAGAGACACAGTACCCCAGCCTCAGCCCCAGTCCCAACGTCAGCCCAACCTCAGCCCCAAACTCAGCCGCAACCTCAGCCCCAACCTCAGACCCAGCCTCAGTCCCAACCTCAGACCCAGTCCCAACCCCAGCCTTAGCCCCAGCCTCTGCCTCAGCCCCAATCTCAGTCCCAGCCCCAGTCCCAGCCCCAACCTCTGCCCAAACCCCAGCCTCAGCCCCAGTCTCATCCCCAGCGTCATCCCCAGCCCCAACCTCTTCCCCAGAACCAGCCCCAGCCTGGGGCAGAGGTTGGGACTGGGGTTGGGACTGGTGTTGGTACAGGGGTCGGGAATGGGGTTGGGACTGGGGATGAGATTGGGGTTGAGGTTGGGGCAGAGGCTGGGGCTGAGACAGGGACTGGGTCTGGGGTTGAGGCTGAAGCTGGGCTGAGGCTGGTGCTGAGACTGGGGTTGAGGCTGGGGTTAGTGCAGATGTTGGGGCTGAGGTTGGGGCTAAGATTGGGACTGGGGTTGAGGTTGGGGCAGAGGCTGGGCTGAGGCTGGTGCTGAGACTGGGGTTGAGGCTGAAGCAGCCCTAGCTCTCAGCCTGTCCTCCATGATGACCTAGCTCTCAGCCTGTCCTCCATGAGGACCTAGCTCTCAGCCTGTCCTCCATGAGTTTTGGGATGGAGCTGGGACTGGGTTTGGGGACTGGAGCTGGGACTGCAGCTGGGACTGGGTTTGGGACTGCAGCTGCAGCTGGGACTGGGTTGGGACTGGAACTGGGACTGCAGCTGGGACTGGGTTTGGGACTGCGGTTGGGACTGGGTTTGGACTGGAGCTGGGACTGGGTTTGGGACATGGGCTGCAGCTGGGACTGGGGTTGGGACTGGAACTGGGACTGCAGCTGGGACTGGGTTTGGGACTGGGGCTGCAGCTGGGACTGGGGTTGGGGCTGCAGCTGCAGCTGGGACTGGGTTGGGGACTGGAGCTGCAGCTGGGTTTGGGACTGGAGCTGGGGCTGCAGCTGGGACTGGGGTTGAGACTGGGTTGGGACTGGGGCTGGGTTTGGGACTGGAGCTGGAGCTGCAGCTGGGACTGGGGTTGAGACTGGCTATGAGACTGGGGTTGGGACTGGAGCTGGGGCTGGGGTTGGGACTGGAGCTGGAGCTGCAGCTGGGACTTGGGTTGAGACTGGCTATGAGACTGGGGTTTAGATGCCAAC
>NC_036838.1:55442527-55454386 GCF_002910315.2 Salvelinus sp. IW2-2015
AGACCTAGCTTCAGCCTGTCCTCCATGGATGACCGTAGCTATCAGCTGTCCTCATGAGGAACTAGCTCTCAGCCTGTCCTGCCATGATGAACCTAAGACTCTCAGCCTATCCCCATGATGACCTATGGCTCCTCAGCCTGTCCTCCATGATACTAGCTCTCAGCCCTGTCCTCCATGATGACCTAGCTCTCAGGCCTGTCTCCATGATGATCCTAGCTATCAAGCCTGTCCTCCCATGATGACTCTATCTCTCAGCCTGTCCTCCATGATGACCCTACTCTCAGCCTGTCCTCTCATGATGACCTAGTCTCAGCCTGTCTCCATGATGACCTAGCTATCAGCCTGTCTCCATGAGGAGCCTGCTCTCAGCCTGTCATCCATTGATGAAACTAGCTAGTCAGCCCTGTCCTCCATGATGACCTAGCTCTAGCCTCATCTCCATGTCGACCTAACGCTATCAGCCTGTCCTCCATGAAGGACCTAGCTCTCAGCCTGTCTCATGATCGACCTAGCTTCTCAGCCTATCCAGTCCATGAATGACTAGCTCTCACCTGTCACTCCATGATGACTAGGCTCTCTAGCCTGTCCTCGCATGATGACCTAGCTCTCGAGTTGGTCCTCCATGATTACTAGCTTATCAGCCATGTCTCCATGAGGACTAGCTCTCAAGCCTGTTCGTAACATGATGACTAGCTCTAGCTGTCCTCCCATAGAGGACCTTAGCTATAGCGCTGTGCCTCACATGAGGACCTGTAGCTCTCAGCCTATCCTCCCATGATGAACTAGCTCTCGAGCTGTCTCATGATGGAGCATAGTCTCAGCCTGTCTCAATGATGACTACTCTCAGCCTATCCTCCTGATGACCATAGCTCTCAGTCGTATCCTAATGATGACATAGCTCTCAGCCTGTCTCCATGAGGACTAATTCTCAGCCTGTCCCATGAGTTGACCTAGCCTTCTTCAGCTTGTCTCCATGAGGACACTAGGCTCTCAAGCCTTGTCCTCCATAGATGACTAGCCTTCATCAGCCTGTTCTCTCCATGAGGAACCTAAGCTCTCACCTGTCTCTCATGAGACGTAGATTCTCAGCCTGTCTCCATGAGGAATAGCTCTCAGCCTGATCTCCATAGGACTCTAATTCCTCCAGCCTATCCTGGCAATGAGGACCTAAGCTCTCAGCCTGTCTACATGAGACCTAGCTCTCAGGCCTGTCCTCCATGGGACCTAATTCTCAGCCTGTCTCCATAGGACCTAGCTCTTCAGCCTGTCCTCCATGAGGGACCTAATTTCTCAGCTAATGCTCAAATGAGGATCTAGCTTCAATCAGCCTGTCCCATGAGGACATAGCTCTCAGTCTTATCACTCCATGAAGGACTCTAGATGCCTCTCCTTACTCAATAGATCTCTCATGTCTTTTTAAGAACAGCAGTATGTTCAGTAAAACACCTGAAAGGCCCAGTGGTGTTGGCGCCAATTAAAATGTTTGTTGTTGTTTTCGTTCTTGGTGTAGGACTCTACACTCAACTGTGTGGTTTGTTTTGTTTTGTTTTGTTGTGTGTGTGCGTGTGCATGGCATGTTTTGCCTGTGTGTCTGTTTGTCAAGTGTGTATGAATACAGAATTTAATCATATTACTTAAATCTATCACTCACACACACACACAACCCACCACGTTGCCTTGAGATATGCACACAACACACATTTGCTGTGTCGATGGATCTTTTATGATTTTGCACTAATCTGTAAGGACAATAAACTAAACATGATTTTTGTCTGGATGGTAGGCTGGACTTCGAATGGCTAAACGTAATTAATATTGGCATAACATTAATATTGGGCAAAACGTTGAATGTTGCAAAACGTTGGAAATTGTAAATTAAAAAGATAGCAGTAGAATAGAATGATCTGGAAACTTTCTGTTCCTTCGCTTCCTCCTTTATCCTTTTGAAAAAACAATAACTTTATTTCTCCTCTTCGTTTCCGCGGTGGCGGGAAATGTTCATTCCGACTGAAGCTCTTTTCTTTCCTCGTCCAGGGTTTCCTTCAAACTCCTCTCTTCTGCTCGGCTGATTGCTTGTGGTTTGATTGGGTCATGTTCACTGTTGGTTTACATTTGCTCTGTTGGATGGACATGGGCAGTCGGCTGTCTAGGGGAAGTTTGTGGCGACTAGATCTCTTCGAATGCAAAACAATCTCTCATGTGTGGCTGTGTGTGTCTCTCTCCTCTCTGTGTGTGTGTGTGGTGTGTGTGTGTATGTGTGTGTTGTGTGTGTGTGTGTGTTGTGTGTGATGTGTGTGTGTTGTGTGTGTGTGTGTGTGTGTTGTGTGTGTGTCGTGTGGTGTGTGGTGGTGTGTGTGTGTGTTGGTGTGTGTGTGTGTGTGATGTGTGTAGTGTAACAATAATAAAATCACTTATTTATTAACCCCTGCCACTCTTGATTAGATTAAAGATAAACTAGCTGGCTACCAAAGCATAACTAATCAGGAGGGGTTATTTTCCACCTTGACTCAGGGAAGTATTTAGTGAGCAGAATATCCTAACCTGAGAACTGATCATTTCTGTGTCTCTGTCTCCCCCCTTGGGTTGTGTCAGGCCATTGCAGATCTGGAGGAAGAGAGGAGAAGGCATGCAGAGGACACAGCCGAGGGCGATGATGTCACTTGCCTCCTGGAAAAGGAGAGGGAACGCCTCTTGCAACAGGTAGAGTTAACATTAATATCTGAGTGATGATAACTGCTATGGGCTATTTAGTTTTTATCCATTGTAACCTATTCTACTCTATTCTGTGCCTTTAGCTGGAGTTTGAGCGAGGCCAGTTGTGTCGTCTGGAGAAGGAACAGAAGAAGGTCCTGGAGCAGCTGGAGGAGGAGCGGGTGCAGCATAAGCAGCTCTCCTCTGCCCTGGCCAAGGAGTGCAAGTGGGCCAGCCAGCGGGCCCTGGAGGAGGGCCACCGCCTGGCTGGGGCAGGCCGTAGGCTGGAGAAGGAGCAGGGAGAAGTCCTTGCCCTGAGGGCTGAGCTGCAGGAGGAGAGGAGGAGGGCCCTGCAGATAGAGGCCAGGGTGGAGGAGCAGCTGGCTGAGTTCGATACGGAGAGGGAGCAGCTCCGCTCCCGGCTCAAGAAAGAGGAGGCCCAGTGCTGCCAGCTGCGGGAGCAGGTGGAGGCCCTGAAGAGAGAGCTGCAGGGAGAGAGGGGAGCTGAGGATGAGAGGAGAGAATATCATGTGGACWCCAGTGGAGGGTCACCACCACCACCCCCACACCCCAGCCAGGCAGAAGGGGGCGAGACTGAGGAACCTAAAGTCAACGGGCACCATGACTGCCCCAGAGAGGAGCAGGTGCCAGCCCTTCCAGACAGTTTGGGCCAGGACAACTGGAGTGAGAACAGCAGCTCTGTCCTGGGGTCCCCTGCCCTCCTGACCAAAATTCTATCCCCCTGCAGCACGGGGCCCTCCTCTGTCATCTCCTCCCCATGCTCCTCTCCTCAGCTGGCCACCAGCCCCAGCTACCAGTCCTCCTACCAGGTAGGCATCAACCATCGCTTCCACGCYGCTCGCCACAAGTTTCAGGGYCACACTGACCCAGAGCAGCAACAGCAGCAGCAGGGTGGAGGAGGGGGTGGTAGCCTGCCTCACTCCCCCAGAGACCTGTCCCCAACCCCCAGCCCATCCCCTGAGCCCGTCTCT
Organism: Salvelinus sp. IW2-2015; assembly: GCF_002910315.2. NCBI lineage: Eukaryota > Metazoa > Chordata > Actinopteri > Salmoniformes > Salmonidae > Salvelinus > Salvelinus sp. IW2-2015. The sequence continues at coordinate 55,446,211 of NC_036838.1, forward strand.
GTCCCTGTYCACAGCCCGGCCAAGCAGCTGGCCCGCAGCACCGTCACCCAGGTCCTGTCCCGCTTCACAGTCCAGCAGGGGGCCAAACCTCCRCCACCCAACAGTTCTCCCTTTGGCACTGACTACCGTAACCTGGCCCTGGCCCCCTCCTCCCCTGTCATCCCCAGGGCCTCTGGTGCTGCTCTGCCTCTGGGGGTCCGCTCACCTACCATCCCCCGAGCAGAGAGGGGCAACCCGCCCCCCATCCCCCCTAAGAAGCCTGCCCTGGCCCAGTCTCCAGCGTCGCCCATCCCTGGTACCAGAGCCAACCACTTCCCTGAGCTGTCTGGAAGCTGTGGTCTCACCAGCAGCCAGGAGAATGTTAAAGAGCTGGATATGGTGGTGTCCTCCACCAGCTAGTCTAGCCTGCTACTGGGTGCTACTAGCGCTGTGTTATTTTACACTGCTCACACGTTTGTATGCAGAGAGACGCTCCAAAGCACTGTCAAGTTAACTGCGTTGATTGGATTTTTTCACATGCGGTCCATTTCATTCTTCTATAGCGCGATACACTGAGTTGRCAAAACATTAGGAACACCTTCCTAATATTGAGTTGCACCCTCTTTTAGCCCTCAGAACCGCCTCAATTTGTTGGGACATGGACTCTACAAGGTGTCCAATGCTTCCCACTGTTGTATCAAGCTGGCTGGATGTCCTTTGGACCATTCTTGATACACACGGGAAACGTTTGAGCCTTGAAAAACCCAGCAGCGTTGCAGTTCTTGTACCCCATTCAAAGGCACTTAAACCTTTTGTCTTGCCCATTCACCCTGTCCATGTCTCAATTGTCTCAAGGCTAAAACATCCTGCTTTAACTTGCCTCCTCCCCTTCATGTACACTAATTTAAGTGAATTTAACAAGTGACATCAATAAGGGATCATAGCTTTAACATGGATTCACCTGGTCAGTCTATGTCATGGAATGAGCAGGTGTTCCTAATGTTTTGTACACTCACTGTAGATATATTTGTACGTATCAATTTTTTGCTTTCTGAATCGTAGTAAATAAAATATCAATAATAAGAAATAATAATAATAATAATAATAATAATAGCATAAGTTTATTCAGTAAAATGGTGAAAAACAGGCAAAAATGCATGTCAGTTGCTGCGTACAGTCATGGGCCAATCAAATCTCTCTCTCTGCACTACTTATAATCAGRGTTGGGCTCAATTCAGAATGTTGGAATTGACTCCCATTCAACTCATGAGTTGAAATTGAAATTGAATTGGCCACACCCCACAAGATGTAGAATTTGAGGGAGTGACAGGAAGTGGAATTTAATTCAGTACAATTCAAAGAAATTCCACTCAGTCATAGAACATGAGAGTTTCATTGAATCTGACAGGTCACATTTCCAGATACCAAATAATATATCACTTTTCTCTGGAAACAGTGTTCATATACTTTCTTCACCTCTGTGCTTAGAATAGCCTATTATATTTCCTCCAAGCATTTCATTTGTTTGGCTTCTATTTGAAGGCCTCAGGGTCAACTTGATGGATATACTAATGYATTCTGGGAAATGTAGTATTTTCTCAATATTTAACAACATTTAAGTGATTAATGAAATACAGTTTGTCCTGAAAATCAATTGTTTCAATAATATATTCATGTATATAATGACATGTTTGATGTACAAGATGTACAGTATATTTGTATGGACTACACCCAATATAGAATAGGCATTTGAATTGCATTGCATTTCCCTGAATTCAATTCTATTTCCTTTCATTCAAAWTAAAATTAAAATTCTGTATCCTGTTGACTACTTCAATTCAAATTCAATTCAAATTCAGTAATTGTATTGGAATTTATGAGACATTCTCAATTACATTCTGAATTGAGTGCAACACTGCTTATAATACAGCTTCTGAAATTGAGTTAGGAAATATGCATATCTCTAAATCAGGATTTGGATTTAGCCTACTTTGTTGTTCTGGATATACTGAATAAAATAAGAGAGTTTATCCTGAACTTCAGAGTTTAATAATGAAACTGGGCGGCTTATAAACCCATTATATTTCCTAACGTGGCACATGATTTTAACATTCTGTATCTTCAAGTCTTGATCAGTTGACAATATGTATAATGTATACAGTATTRTTATTAATATCATGTATTATGTGTATAGTAATTACTATAAAAAAATTACCAATGGTTAATTCGGTTTTTATATGGTACATCAGCATTAAATGTTACCTTAGTATATCACTTGGCTGTCAGGACTGGTAATCAGCATTGCTACATGGTTTAGTAAGACAATCAAGTATTATATTATAGTTATAGTATTACATAGAATTTACTGTACTATAACTTGTGTTATTTACCCCATAGCTATTCTGGCAATGATGATGGGGTAGTTGTGGGGGAAAATATCAAAGTATTATACATCATAAAAATGTAATATATTGTAGTATTGTCACTTAATGATTTCTGCTTGCATTTGCTGTTCATTTAATTTAATATGATCTTAAAGGTCCAATGCAGACATTTTTATCTCAATATCAATGAATTACTGGGTGACATTTAAGTACCTTACTGTGATTGTTTTCAATTAAAATGTTCAAATAGAAACAAAAAATTGCTTTTTAGCAAAAACAAATATGGACCAACTCCATATTAATGCCCAGGATTTTGGAATGAGATGTTCGACGAGCAGGTACTTTTTGCCCATGTAGTGTATGTATACACAGCGCAATTCACAGCACAATTCTATTTTACAGTACTCAGATTATTATGTATTGTACTGCATTGCATAACCTTTTAAACTTCCATGCATATGATTGAATGTTAATGATTTTTTATACCATGCTAATCATATGATTTGTTACAGTATTATCCATGATGGATATAAAATGAGTCCGCTCACTTCCTCACCCTCACTGTATCTATTTATATATCTATTGATCAATAACCCTGGTCTGGTAGTTTCCAACGCACATTAAAAGATCTGACCATGCTTTCCTGTTTTWACTGGTTGTCCATTGCTTTCTTCTGGTCTATGAGAGAATCTCCATTGCATTTCCTTGATTCCTTGCGTCCTCTCTCCTCGTGTCATTCACAAAACCCATTGGATGAGAAAGTCATAGGGGCGGGAACTCTAACCTTCTGATCCAATGGATTTTGAGAAGGAGGTGAGGAGAGAGTATGTGAGGAATCATGGAAATGCATGCAATTGAAATTGWTCCTCGTTTGAATCCCACTATTTGTGGTCCTATCCACCAGGTGTCACTGTTTCATTATGTAGCAGGCAAAGGTACTCACGCTCGCTGTCTCTGGTATAAAGCCCACAGTCAACAGATAACACTGGAAAATCACTGTGTACACACACCTCTACTACACACACAATGAATGGCGCTCGCTCTAATGACAGCCAACAGAAAAGGATTGGACTTAACAGCTCTGGTTAAAGTTAAATAAAGGTTAAATGAAAATAAAATATGTAAAGTTGTAATTACCACACCACTTACAACTTTCCCATGAATAAGGCACTGATGCTTCAACCCAAAACATGCATGTTGTATTCTTCTGGTATGTGTTCGTCTTTTGGGTGTTGACTCAATCAAGAGTAGCACAAAGGCAGCCACCAGCTGTTGTGAAATTGCAAATAAAATGAAGAACAGGAAGGCCTACACTGTTTATGCTCCCAATTCAAGCGGTGAATGTTTTCTGTTCTTCACATGTATTCTTTATTAGCCCAGCACCTACGTTTTTTAAGGATTTGAGTATGACCACAAACTTTTCAATTGAAATAGTGTAATTTTTTTTCAACTTGTTTCATACAATCTGTAGTTCGAAATGTTACAGTGAAGTAGATGTATACAATTTCTGTCTCATCCAAAGTCAGTCCATTAGTAACCCATCACTCCGTTGCTCATATTTAACATGTCTCCTATATGGTCCAACATGTTCCTTACTATGGCCCGGTATCTGAAGCCAAAGTTAAGTCATTTCAGAGTGAGTGACCTTATGGCGTGTGGAGCAGGTCAGCGTGCGCTGACCAACCGACCGGGGTAGCAGACCCGTTTCTCAGCAGYTCCTCCTCTCCTCTCCTGCCTGCATTGGAACAGAGCGGGTCACCTCCCYTGCTCCACTCACCTCATTAACATTCCTGTGTGGGACAGCAGGGCCGCATTGCGAGGCCAACACAGACATGTCTGGCCTCCAGCAAAGCTCTCTCAGTAAACACAGTCCCTGGATGATGAGCTGTGAGTGGCCACATCTGAGCTGCTGTGACAGGCTAGGGCTCAGGCAGGTCCTATCTGCCGGCCCGGGCTGAGGGCAGCTGAAGGCCAGAGCGGAGGCAGACTAAGCTCCCATGTCTGATGCCAGCCCAWCACTTGACCTAGAGACATTTTACTGTCCTCTAAGACTAGTTTGCTAATGAAGCACTTTTTTTTTGAAAAGAAAGTGGTTCTTTAAGTAAAAATAGCACTAGAATAGCACTATGTGTGTTACCACCACAACCAGGAGGTTCTACAACAGACTATGCTGTAAATCGTTGTGGTACAGCATGAAAGAGCCAAGGGACACACTGTAGCAAGGTACAGTAATAAGACATGGTGTAGTTAGTAGGATGTGATATGATATCATCCTCAACTACCGGTAGGTGTGTCGGACAAGGTGTGAACAAAATTCACGCCAGAGAGGTCAAGGTGAACACATTARCCATTGTGATTTACAGAGAGAATTTACAACCCCTTCACAGACCTYCAACCACAAAATATCCTGAGTGACTGTTCGCACTGCCCCGACCCTGTAAGAGGAGATCTATTAACAGGCCGAAGGAAGTGACATGCGGTAGTGGCTGGCTATGTTGCCATGTCGTCATCCAGGCCAGGACAGACATCTGATGGGACAGTCTCTCCCCTGCCACTGTCCTCCTGTCCAAAATTAGCCTGGACCATGAGCCTGGCCCAGAATAGGAGGAATGGTCGCATTGTGGCATGKTGCTGAGCGCTCAGAGTCCACAGCTGGAGCGTTCTAGACAGGGGGCCCACTGGCCCATCACCTGCTTCCTGTAAAGCAATTTGTTATAGAGTTGTCACTGTAAAATCTACAGCCCGTCCGSGAGGTAAAGAAAGACAGGGTCACATGGATTGAGGACACCGCAGCCTGGGTCTGGCTGTGATGTAACCAAAGGAAGGACAAACACTTCAAGCTTAGCCAGTAGCTGTGGGTAGACACATCTTTTTTTATGTACAGTGAAGCATGTATGCTCTGTGTTTTAGAATAAAAAGATTTGTGAGGCCAAAAACAACTGTGATGTGTCATGTCATATAATTAAGCAGACAATAATTTAATTAGGCTTCTGAATCCCCCTGCTCCCCTCACTCCCAAGAGAGGAACATGCTGCGCCTCCGCTGTCTATGTGTTGGTCATTTTAGACCACTCCCAGAACCTTCTCCACTGTTCATGTGTTGGTCATTTTAGACCACTCCCAGAACCTTCTCCACTGTCTATGTGTTGGTCATTTTAGACCACTCCCAGAACCTTCTCCACTGTCTATGTGTTGGTCATTTTAGACCACTCCCAGAACCACCTCCACTGTTCATGTGTTGGTCATTTTAGACAACTCCCAGAACCACCTCCACTGTCTATGTGTTGGTCATTTTAGACCACTCCCAGAACCACCTCCACTGTCCATGTGTTGGTCATTTTAGACCACTCCCAGAACCACCTCCACTGTCTGTGTGTTTGTCATTTTAGACACTCCAGAACCACCTCCACTGTTCATGTGTTGGTCATTTTAGACCACTCCAGAACCACCTCCACTGTCTATGTTTTTTGGTCATTTTAGACCACTCCCAGAACCACCTCCACTGTCATGTGTTGGTCATTTTAGACACTCCCAGAACCATTCTCCACTGTCTATGTGTTGGTCATTTTAGACCACTCCCAGAACCACCTCCACTGTCTATGTGTGTGGTCATTTTAGACCACTCCCAGAACCACCTCCACTGTCCATGTGTTGGTCATTTTAGACCACTCCCAGAACCACCTCCACTGTCCATGTGTTGGTCATTTTAGACCACTCCAGAACACCTCCACTGTCATGTGTTGGTCATTTTAGACCATCCCAGAACCACCTCCACTGTCATGTGTTGGTCATTTTAGACACTCCAGAACCCTCCACTGTCTATGTGTTGGTCATTTTAGACCACTCCCAGAACACCTCCACTGTCTATGTGTTGGTCATTTTAGACCACTCCCAGAACCACTCCACTGTTCATGTGTTGGTCATTTTAGACCACTCCCAGAACCACCTCACTTGTCATGTGTTGGTCATTTAGACCACTCCAGAACCACTCCACTGTCTATGTGTTTGGTCATTTTAGACACTCCCAGAACACCTCCCACTGTCTATGTGTTGGTCATTTTAGACCACTCCCAGAACCTCTCCACTGTCTATGTGTTGGTCATTTTAGACCACTCCCAACCACCTCCACTGTCATGTGTTGGTCATTTTAGACCACTCCAGAACACCTCCACTGTTCATGTGTTGGTCATTTTAGACCACTCCCAGAACCACTCCACTGTCCATGTTTGGTCATTTAGACCACTCCAGAACCACCTCCTGTCATGTGTTGGTCATTTTAGACCACTCCAGAACCACTCCACGTTCATGTTGTTGTCATTTTAGACCACTCCCAGAACCACCTCCACTGTCCATGTGTTGGTCATTTTAGACCACTCCGAAACCACCTCCACTGTTCATGTGTTGGTCATTTTAGACCACTCCCAGACACCCACTGTCCATGTGTTGGTCATTTTAGACCACTCCCAGAACCATCTCCACTGTCCATGTGTTGGTCATTTTAGACCACTCCCAGAACCACCTCCACTGTTCATGTGTTGGTCATTTTTAGACCACTCCCAGAACCACTCCACTGTCCATGTGTTGGTCATTTTAGACCACTCCCAGAACTTCTCCACTGTCCATTGTGTTGGTCATTTTAGACCACTCCCAGAACCACCTCCACTGTCTATGTGTTGGTCATTTTAGACCACTCCCAGAACCACTGTCCATGTGTTGGTCATTTTAGACCACTCCCAGAACCACCTCCACTGTCTATGTGTTGGTCATTTTATGCAGCTGCTGTATTGTTGTTTGACCTTTACTTAGGTCTCTGACTAATGCTCCTGGGTTTGTGCTGATTATTATGACCCAACACATTCACACATGCTCCCATTGTCCAGCAGCCTCTTCCCTAGCTGCTCACACATAGCACCTAGCAACTACAAATGAACTGTGATAAGTACAAGGCCAGGAGTGTCCTTGAACATAGCTCTTTGTTTCCACTTTAGCCAGACGAGCTGATGAATACTATCAGGCCAGAGTCATGTCTGCAGTTACAGTAAGATACCATGCACTTCCATTGAATAAAAATATGCTGTGAACCTAAACTGTGATGTTGAGTATTGAGTCGGCCGCTGGGTGTTTGTTTGACAGGTAAGTGGCTGTAAGTCAAGAGAAGTCCATGGATCTGACCTGAAGGTCACGTTGAGTTTTTCATGACCAGACCTAACTGAGTACAGCAGGCCGGCAGCGACAGAGCTTCTGCTCTTCTTCTATATACACACCCAGTACATACATTTCTTATTCTATATGCAGACCCAGTACATACATTAATTATGAAGAAAGAGCAGAAGCTCTGTCGCTGCCGGCCTGCTGTACTCAGTTAGGTCTGGTCATGAAAAACTCAACGTGACCTTCAGGTCAGATCCATGGACTTCTCTTGACTTACAGCCACTTACCTGTCAAAACAAACACCCAGCGGCCGACTCAATACTCAACATCACAGTTTAGTCACAGCATATTTTTATTCAATGGAAGTGCATGGTATCTTACTGTCACTACAGAAAGAAAACACCAAGAACAGACTAGAACCCACGCGACTCAATAGACCACACCTGCAAACCGGAAACAATGAAAACTACACCAGCACAGACACCAGACAAGAGCGAACTGTATCGAGCCAAAAGGACACGGCATAGAGAAAGAGACAGGAACACACTAATGGCACAACGGAACTCGTACAGCAGTCAACAACTTAGATCAACACCGAAACACAATAAGACGACAGAATAAAATGAACCAAAACATGAAACTGAAAAACAAACCGAACAGAGA
>NC_036838.1:55459965-55470009 GCF_002910315.2 Salvelinus sp. IW2-2015
GAATAGAAAATGCTATGCTACTGGGCGTATATAGAATAAGAAATGTATGTACTGGGTGTCCATATAGAATAAGAATGTATGTACTGGGTCTGCATATAGAATAATGACAATGTATGTACTGGGTCGCATATTAGAATAAAGAAATGATGTACACACCCAGTACATACATTTCTTATTCTATATGCAGACCCAGTACATACATGTCTTATTCTATATGCAGACCCAGTACATACATTTCTTATTATATATGGACACCCAGTACATACATTCATTGTTCTATAGATAGACCCAGGACATACATTTCATATTCTATATGCTGACCCAGGACATACATTTCATATTCTATAGATAGACCCAGTACATACATTTCTTATTCTATATGCACACCCAGTACATACATTTCTTATTCTATATACACACCCAGTACATACATTTCTTATTTTATATACACACCCAGGACATACCTTTCTTATTCTATATGCAGACCCAGTACATACATTTCATATTCTATATGCAGACCCAGTACATACATGTATTATTCTATATGCAGACCCAGACCCAGACCCAGGTTCAACTTCTCTTGTTTTTTCTCTCTCAATCTCCTGCTCTTCAAATAAATACACTCACGGTCTCTTCTCAAGAGTTATCAAGATGAACATGCTACAAAGGAAAACACTTACTTTATCCTCACAATTGATAAGTGATCCATAAGGTATTTTCTCTAAAGGTTGAAGGTTATATAGGTGAGGTTACTGTATGGTTTAGGGTTTCTTTTTGTACACAAAAATCATATATTTGAGAGACAATGTACTCCGTTCTTTGTAGTAGACTATGGTCTGATAGTGAAGGGAAAACTTAGTCAGTTGCACAACTGAATGTGTCTTCCGCAGTTAACCCAGCCCCTCTGAATGTTCGGTGGGCTGCCTTAATCCAYGTCATCGACGCCTGGGAGCAGTTGTTGTTGGCGGTWAACTGTCTTGCTCAARGGCAGAAAGAACGGCAGATTTTTCCACCTCGCTGGCTCAAGGATTCAAACCATCGGCCTTTTGGTTACTGGCCCAGTGCTCTTAACCACTAGATTACCTGCCACCCCGTGGTGACAACCATTCACTCTCAAAGGCATCCAGCTGGGATCCAATGGCAGGCCATTGTACTGAAACAGCCTACCAGGCCAGGCCAGGCCAAAGCATGTGCTGAAAACAGCCAACCAGGTCAGGCCAGGCCAAGCATGTGCTGAACAGCTAACCGGCCAGGCCAGGCCAAGCATGTGCTGAAACAGCCAACCAGGCCAGGCCAGGCAAAGCATGTGTTGAAACAGCCAACCAGGTCAGGCCAGGCCAAGCATGTGCTGAAACAGCTAACCAGGCCAGGCCAGCCAGGCCAGGCCAAGCATGTGCTGAAACAGCTAACCAGGCCAGGCCAAGCATGTGCTGAAACAGCTAACCAGGTCAGGCCAGGCCAAGCATGTGCTGAAATACCAACCAGGCAGGCCAGGCATGTGCTGAAACAGCTAACCAGGCCAGGCCAGGCCAAGCATGTGCTGAAAAGCCAACCAGGCAGGCCAGGCCAAGCATGTGCTGAAACAGCTAACCAGGCCAGGCCAGGCCAAGCATGTGCTGAAACAGCTAACCAGGCCAGGCCAGGCCAGGCCAAGCATGTGCTAAAACAGCTAACCAGGCCAGGCCAGGCAAGCATGTGCTGAAACAGCCAACCAGGCCAGCCAGGCCAAGCATGTGGTGAAACAGCCAACCAGGCCAGGCAAGCATGTGCTGAAACAGCTAACCAGGCCAGGCCAGATTACTGCCACCCCGTGGTGACAACCATTCACTCTCAAAGTCCAGCTGCGGATCCCATGGCAGCCAGGCCATGTCTGAAACAGCCAACCAGTCAGCCAGGCCAAGCATGGTGCTGAAACAGCTAACCAGGCCAGGCCAGGCCAAGCATGTGCTGATTCAGCTAACCAAGGCCAGGCCAAGCATGTGCTGAAACAGCCAACCAGGCCAGGCCAGGCAAAGCATGTGCTGAAACAGCAACCAGGTCAGGCCAGGCCAAGCATGTGCTGAAACAGCTAACCAGGCCAGGCCAAGCATGTGCTGAAACAGCTAACCAGTCAGGCCAGGCCAAGCATGTGCTGAAACAGCTAACCAGGCCAGGCCAGGCCAAGCATGTGCTGAAAAGCCAACCAGGTCAGGCCAGGCCAAGCATGTGCGAAACAGCTAACCAGGCCAGGCCAGGCCAAGCATGTGCTGATCAGCTAACCAGGCCAGGCCAGCCAAGCATGTGCTGAAACAGCCAACCAGGCCAGCCAGGCAAAGCATGTGCTGAAACAGCTAACCAGGCCAGGCCAAGCATGTGCTGAAACAGCTAACCAGGTCAGGCAGGCCAAGCATGTGCTGAAACAGCTAACCAGGCCAGGCCAGGCCAAGCATGTGCTGAAATAGCCAACCAGGTCAGGCCAGGCCAAGCATGTGCTGAAACAGCTAACCAGGCCAGGCCAGGCCAGGCAAGCATGTGCTGAAACAGCTAAACAGGCCAGCCAGGCCAGGCCAAGCATGTGCTGAAACAGCTAACCAGGCCAGGCCAGGCCAAGCATGTGCTGAAACAGCCAACCAGGCCAGGCCAGGCCAAGCATGTGGTGAAACAGCAACCAGGCCAGGCAAGGCATGTGCTGAAACAGCTAACCAGGCCAGGCCAGATTACCTGAACACGTGGTACAGACATCACCAGGCCAGCTGGATCCAAGGCAGGCAGGCCAGTACTGAAACAGCCAACCAGTCAGGCCAGGCCAAGCATGTGCTGAAACAGCTAACCAGGCCAGGCCAGGCCAAGCATGTGCTGAAACAGCCAACCAGGCCAGGCCAGGCCAAGCAGTGGTGAAACAGCCAACCAGGCCAGGCAAGGCATGTGCTGAAACAGCTAACCAGGCCCAGGCCAAGATTAACTGACACCCCGTGGGACAACACTTCCTCTCAAAGCAGCACAGCTGGACCAATAGGCAGGCCAGGCGCATGTACTGAAACAGCCAACCAAGGTCAGGCCAGGCCAAGCATGTGCTGAAACAGCTAACCAGCCAGCCAGGCCAAGCCGCATGTGCTGAAAACAGCCAACCAGGCAGGCCAGGCCAAGCATGTGCAGGAAACAGCAAACCAGGCCAGGCCAGGCCAGGCAGCAGTGCTGACGTAAAAGCGAACAGCTAACCAGGCACCAGCCAGGCAGAAGAAGGCATTGCTGAAACGACTAACCAGGCAGGGAGCCAAGCCACGCTGTGCTGAAACAGCCTAACGCCGCCAGGCCAGGCCAGGCCAGCATGTGGCTCGAAAACAGCCGAGACACAGGCAGGCCAGGCCAAGCATTGCTGAAACAGCTAAACCAGGCCAGGCCAGGCAAGCATGTGCTGAAACAGCTACACAGGCCAGGCCAGCCAACATGTGCTGAAACAGCAAGCATAACCAAGCCAGGCCAGGCCAGGCCAAGCGATGTGCTAAAGAACGGCCAACCAGCCAGGCCAGGCGCAAGCAGCTGTGGTAAACAGCAACCAGGCCCACCAAGCATGGAATGCTGTAGAAACAGCTAAACCAGGCCGAAGTCAGGCGCAAAGTGTGCTGGAAACAGCTAACCAGGCCAGGCCAGCCAGGCCAGCATGTGCTGAAACAGCTAACCAGGCCAGCCAAGGCACATGTGCTGAAACAGCGTAACCAGGTGACAGCGCCAGGCCGAAGCTAGTTCTGAACACAGCAACCACGCGCAGCCGGCCAGAGCAGCTGTGAGCAAGGCAGCACAGCATGTGCTGAAACAGCCAACCAGGCCAGGCCAGGCCAAAGCATGTGGTGAAACAGCCAACCCAGGCCAGGCCAAGCATGTGCTGAAACAGCTAACCAGGCCAGGCCAGATCATGCCACCCCGTGTGACAGAACCACACCTCAGCATCCAGCTGGATCCAAGCAGGCCAGGCCATGTTACGTGAAACACGCCAACCAGGTACAGGCCAGGCCAAGCATGTGCTGAAACGAAGGCTAACGGCAGGCCAGGCCAGGCCAAGCATGTGCTGAAACAGCTAACCAGGCCAGGCCAGGCCAGAGCATGTGCTGAAACAGCTAACAGCCAGGCCAGGCCAAGCATGTGGCTGAAACAGCCAACCAGGCCAGGCCAGGCAAGCATGTGGCTGAAACAGCAACCAGGCAGGCCAGGCCCAAGCATGTGCTGAAAACAGCTAACCAGGCCAGCCAGGCCAGGCAAGCATGTGCTGAAACAGCTAAGGCCAGGCCAGGCCAGGCCAAGCATGTGCTGAAACAGCATAACCAGCAGCCAGGCCAAAAGCAGGTGCTGAAACAGCCAACCAGGCCAGGCCAGCCGAGCATGTGCTGAAACAGCTGCCAGGCCAGGCCAGGCCAAGGCAGTGCTGAAACGCTAACCAGCCAGGCCAGGCCAGGCCAAGCATGTGCTGAAACAGCTAACCAGGCCAGGCCAGGCCACCAAAGCATGTGCGAATACAACCAAACCAGCCAGGCCAAGCATGTGCTGAAAACAGCAACCAGGCAGGCCAGCCAAGCATGTGCTGAAACAGCTAACCAACAACCAGGCCAGGCCAGGCCAAGCATGTGCTGAAACAGCTAACCAGGCCAGGCCAAGCGATTGCATGTCTGAAAACCAACCAGGTCAGGCCAGGCCATAGCATTGTGCTGAGAACAGCCTAACAGGCCAGCCCAGCGCCAGGCCATATCATGATTGCACTAAGAGACTCAACATGCCGAAACCAGGACCAGCTCTATGGCCTAAGCATGTGTGAGAGCCCCAGCCAGAACCAGGCGCAGGCAAGCAATTGTGGTTCCCTGAACGAAATACAGCGTAAACCCAGGCCACAACAGATATACCTGCCAAGCGCCCGTCTAAAGCCCACCCCATTCAACTCTAACCAGAATGCATACCAGCGGTTTATCCCACTGCAAGGCGCAGGCCAGTGACATTAGAAACAGGCCAACCGTCCGAGGCCAGAAGCAAGCATGTGCTGAAACAGCTAACAACAGGCCAGAGAGCCAGCCAAGCAAATTCGTCTGACTTAATAATCCATTCTCTAAACACGTCCAGGCCCTAAGCCATTAGCATGCCTGCTGAAACCGAGCAGGCTACCCAGGCCAGTGCCAGGCAAGAGCATGTGCGTATAGAAACAGAACCAACCAGTCAGTGACCCAGGAGCCCGAAACGGCACTGTGTGACACAGCAATAACCAGGCCGAGGCCAAGCCGATGTGCTGAAGACAGCGAACAGGTCGAGCCAGCGGCCAGGAAGCGATGGTGGCTGAGAACAGACTAACGCGAGGACGCAGGCCGGCCAAGTATGTGCTGAAACAGCTAACCAGGCCAGGCCAGGCCAGGCCAAGCATGTGCTGAAACAGCTAACCAGGCCAGGCCAGGCCAAGCATGTGGTGAAACAGCCAACCAGGCCAGGCAAGGCATGTGCTGAAACAGCACCCCCCCCTTTCAGTCTATCTCTATGGAGATACCAAGTTCCTAGTTAATGATGTGTCAAAGCATGAAAGCTTGACCTCTCATAGTTGAAGGTGCCCCAAGCAAAACTTTCTCCAGCGCTGGCTGTGCTGACACAATGAAACTCCAGACACATACCTGTTTTACTCCCACATCATAGCTTACAATGCTATGTGCCATACGTAAAACATCTAGATGAGACAAGTTGATGTCATCTCAAGAAAATCAAGAGATGAGAGTAGTTACCGATGAGACTTATGGTTAATATTCACCTCATTGGAAAGCTCACGGCCACCCTGTTTGCCTTGTTTAAGCTCTTGCATGTGCACTAACTGCCTTAAAATACACTGTCAATAACGGTCTGTTTATTCAGTCATTTCTGTTTAATTGGTAATTTCAGATACATTTCATAGGCCTAAGCAGTGTGCAATGTCATCTCCTAAAATAAACTACAGATTGTGTGGTCCCAGCCATCACACCATGTGGTCCTCATAGTAGTGGTTTTTATGGGCTTAACACAACACCATAATGCATATGTAAGCAGTGAAATATATTACAGTTTTGGGTTGTTTCTTAGATTGCTATGTATTTGTATAACACACATAGAAATGTATTTGATATATTAGGTTGTGTTTCATGAGGAAAATAGTGGCAAAGGAAATGAAAGGCAATGGGATGAAAAGGACACCAACACCAAACAACATGAAACTAGAATTTCACCACTTTCATCCATCCATAAATTACTGAACTCATTTCTATAGTTTTAATTTGGTTGGAGCCAAAACATAGGCATTTTATTATTGGTTATAGAACGCGCAAAGAAAAGGGAGCTCTTCTTTTATGCATGGTCAATTCTAGCCTGGGCACATAAACAAATAGTTCCATTCATTCATTGAATTATTTCCATATGACTTAGTTAACTTAATGAAAAGTCATTGAGATGAAAAAGTACTTAGATCATTTTCTTCATAGGGCACATCGAGACGCTTTATCATCAATCAATGAGGAGTCACCCCCTTTAGATTTGTGTGTATTAGGTAGTTGTTGGGGAATTGTTAGATTACTGTTATAGATTTGTGTGTATTAGGTAGTTGTTGGGGAATTGTTAGATTTCTGTTATAGATTTGTGTGTATTAGGTAGTACAGCGAGTAGAGACAGTGGAAAGGCTACTCCCCCATGATAACCATAATCAAAGAGCGAGGAAGAGTCCAGGCGGTCGCTACAGACACAGGCGCTAACGCACAAGGGGCCGGACGAGGGCCCATATAACGCATCATACACGAAATGTTCTACTCTTAATAGCGATTAGAAAAATCAAGTGCGCGTGGCCAGCCACATTCCTCGCACTAGTAATTGCGACCAATGAATTACTCACCACCTGGCTTTCATTGCGCGCGTCCTGCCCTATTCAGGCGTGTGCAGTCTTTAAGGAAGGAAATAGTAAGGGGAATAGGACTCTAACCAGCCAGAACGCGGAAAGGGATAATACCCCTCCAGCTATACGGGCTGCCGAAGTTGCATCTCCTCCTCCAGGCTAAAACGTAACTGTGTCCTTCAGCATTATCGTCTATACCTTCATTCCACCCACGACAAAGTGCCAACCGCTTCCTTTTGGTTGGTCCCTTCCCTACTATTACATAACATAATTAACTCTCCATGTTTAATTTTCACATCTAATTATTTTTTTCACTTTATACAATCACACATAAATTTTTTCGCATTTCCATTCGTATGCTTCCCTTTGTTTTTTCCCTTCCTCTCCCCCAACAATCTCTTTCATTTCCCTTGCTGCCATAGGCATGACAGGTTAAGCATAGTCAAACACATGGTTTTTATTCTCTCCATAGTAGTAATACAGTAGTTCTTAGCTCAAAAGTACCCTGGGAATACTTTTTCTACCCTCAATACTAATTTTATTGGCGATACAATACATCAGAACACCACGGTAAAACACGCTTTTGCTCTTTCTGTAATTATCACGATTTATGATGAGTTATAAGAATAAACTTTACTGATTATAAATCATATTTAAATCTTTGTTCTGATTATAAGCTAAACCATTTCCCCTCTGTCCTCACTTCACGTTTTTAAATACACCACACTTCTTATTGTTTTATTCAGTCATCACAATACCTCAGTTTTTTACCATAAAATTGGATTCTTTTTTGTAGTTGTTAGCCCACTTAATTCATTAACTAGTTCAAACTATAAAACAGTTAATATAAAAATTAGATTTTTGCCCCTAAGTCCAAATTCTGTATTTCATTTTTGTCGTCAGTTTAAATTGTTGAGTTTGTTTTGAGTTTAGCACTTCCTTTATTTTACACCCTGTTTGTTCTTAACCCTCAAAAATAAATCATCAAAATGAACACTTTTTTCATGTCACCACTGTCCCATCTTGCCATTTTCCCAATATGTCAAGATTTGTCCTAGTGGAAATTCCCTCATTCATTTATTTCAATAACACATTGTTATTTTTTTTACTGATGTTTAAACTCCAATACCACACTACAATCCCCCCTGTTGTTCTGTTTTTAATTGTTATTGTTCTGTCGTATCTCTTTACATTTTACCAGCAGTTTAAAGTTCTATTTCTAAGTTGAGTGTTATTAGATTCCTCAAAGTGTTATTTATTTAAACTATTATTTTGCCACATAATATATTATATGCCTATCAGATTTATTTTTTTTATTGTCCCCATCTCCCTTGCATCCTATATATTCAATATCTCAATACATAATTACAATCTCAGGCTTGTGATATAAACATAGACATTAACTCAGTTATTCAGTCTGAAAAGTTCAAATTAAGTCCCTTATCTCATAATATACTCTTACAAAATGTTTTCTATTATTACAAATTTTTGTATTGTAATCCTAAAAATCCATTTCCCGTACAACCTTGATTGTTTAAAATCCAAACATTGTTTACATGATCTTACTTTTTTCAAGACTTTTAGCTATTTATTATTTGAAAATATAGTTTATAATGTATTCTTTTATTTCCTTACATTCATATTTTATCCGATTATATAGTCATTATCAATATAGATTTCTCCCCACTTATATTTTCAACTCCTAAATACCAAAATACAATAGCATTTGTGCAATATCTTTTTCAATTAGTCTTTTTTTCGAATTATCATTAAAAGACAACTGGTTCTATCCCAACCACGGTAAACTACAATCTAATACTTGGATATCAATTGACAAGTCTCTCCTATAACATAAAATTAAAAGATGTTAATCTTGTTATATAAACGTATATGATTATTTCAGTCAGGTATCAAGCGCACATAAAGTAAAGCTACTCACCACCAGAAAACCACTCTATCTTATAAATAATAAGCAGCCATAATAAAGTTCAAATATAGTCCTTAGTTGATTATTTTAGGTGAGCTCTTCGTTACTATGTCCATTTCGTAACCTACCTGTTTCCTGAATATCCTCGCGTTCTTATTAAGAAACAAAACATTTTCTATTGTTTCATAACAGTAAGCATACAAATAATAAATGAAGAGTATAAACAGTTCCGTTGCTATGGTTTGGTGTTTTTCATAATTTTGAAACCTTGCCTATCTATTAAATTGTAACAATTTCTATCCATCTTGTTTTTCAAAAGATGCATTTTATATCTTTCTCAGTTTTCATTGAAACCATTGTTGTCTTTCTGTTATTTATTCGAGAACGTAAGCAACCTCAATCAACAGTCAGTTCTGTTAAAATTAAATCAATTAAGTACAAATCTTCTGAAAACTTTCACAAATTGTCCAGCCAGTCATGTTTCGGGTTGCTTCAACGATAATCCACTTTTCCTCGTTTTTTCTTATTTGTTTTTGTAACCTAGGTTCTAATTTTATTTACATTCGGCATGTAATAACAGGTTTAAGTCTGTAAGTAAGTGTTTTCAAACCCAACACAGTTAGCTCACAGACGTGAAAAAGTATGTCAACTGATAACCACTACTCTTTGTCCCTTGTAGGGTTAAATTCAGTTCATCATGCTGGTCCGTAGTATAACAGTTATATCTACCTCGTTTCTTCTTCTCATGTCTACTAAATGCCCCCAACAAAACACTCCGAAACACCTTCAGCTTTCCTTCCCCCTTTTGTTATAAATTACAAACACCGTATGTGCACGTGTGGATGTCAGGGACGTTATATTTAGATGTGCGACAAGTAAAAGTTATCTACTACATAGCCGTTTAAATATTGTATGATATTTAAACGATTCAAATTTTATTAGTACATACCACGGTTACAAAGTTAATGCGAATGTTAGCGAAATGCTTGTACTTTCTTGTTCCAGCAGTGCAGTTAATATCTAACAAGTAATCTAAACAATTCCTACAACTACCTAATACACACAAATCTATAACAGTAATCTAACAAATTCCCCCTATTCCCCTACCTAATACACACAAATCTATAACAGAAATCTAACAATTCCCCAACACTTACCTAATACACACAAATCTATAACAGTAACCTACAATTCCCCCTATTCCCTACCTAATACACACAAATCTATAACAGAAATCTAAAATTCCCCTATTCCCCTA
>NC_036838.1:55473069-55476661 GCF_002910315.2 Salvelinus sp. IW2-2015
TGTTAGATTTCTGTTATAGATTTGTGTGTATTAGGTAGGGGAATAGGGGGAATTGTTAGATTACTGTTATAGATTTGTGTGTATTAGGTAGTTGTAGGGAATTGTTTAGATTACTTGTTAGATATTACTGCACTGCTGGAACAAGAAGTACAAGCATTTCGCTACAYTCGCATTAACTTCTGCTAACCATGTGTATGTGACTAATAMAATTTGAATCGTTTAAATATCATCAATATTTAAACGGCTATGTAAGGTAGATAACTTTTACTTGTCGACATCTAAATATAACGTCCCTGACCTCACCGTGCACATACCGGTGTTTGTAATTGTCTAACAAAAGGGGGGCATGGACAGCTGACGTGGTGGTGCAGTGTTTTGTCCTGCGGCGCATCTTCAGTCCCGACTGAGAAGAAGACCGCGGCGTAGCTATCTGTCTCATCCTCGGACAGATGAGTGACTGACTTTACCTACCAGGGACAAGCAGTGGTTTCAGTGCCATCTTTTTTCACAGTCTGTGATACCTGTGTTTGGGTTTGCAACTTCTTCAGCTTCACCTGTTATTCACGTCGAATGTCAAACAAATAGCCTAGGCTACAAAAACAATACGCAACAACGAGGAAAAGTGTTATCGTTGGCAACCCGAACATCTGGCTGGACATTTGTGACAGTTTCTCAGAAGATTTGTCTTCATTCGATTTACTTTTACCAGACTGACTGTTGATGAGCGTTGCCTCGTCTCGAATAAATCAGAGACAAACAATGGCTTTAATGAACTGACAAGATATCAAATTAGCCTTTTGAAACAAGATGGATAGAATTGTTCAACTTCTATAGATAGGCAGGTTTTCACCCAATTATGAACACCAAACCATCGCCCAGGACTTGTATTCTTCATTTTATATTGTATGCCTTCTGTTCATGAACATAGAAATGTTTTGTTTCTTCAAACCCCGAGGATATTCCAGGACCAGGGCTAGGTCTCGAAATGGGACAATATCCCGACACTCCTCCAACTCAACCTCAAGGCTATATTTTACCTTTATTCTGCTGCTTCTCATTTTCACGCCTAGAGTGGATTCTTCCTGGTGGTGAGTGCTTTCTTTCATGTGCGCTTGATCCTGCTGAAATAATCATATCGTTTCTATCCAAGATTACATCTTTAATTTATGTCTAGGAGAGCTCTGTCATTGATATCCAAGATTAGATCTGAGTTTCCAGTGGTTTGGGATGACCAGTTGTCTTCTTAATGAGCTAATTCTAGAATATTCCAAGACCTTGCAAAAGCTAGCCCTATTTATTTTGGCTATTTAGGAGTCGAAAATATAAGTGGGGAGAAATCATATTGCCTAATGCATATATAATGGATAAATATGAATGTAAGAAATAAAGACATCATTATAAACTCATCATTAAATATGCAAAACGTCTTGAACAAAGTCAAGATCAAATGTAAAGCATGTTTGGATTTCAATGAAGGTTTTAGGGAAATGGTTTAGGCATACAATCAAAAATTCTGTAATAATAATAATACATTTTGTAAGAGTATATTCTGAGTAGGCTACATTTGCTTTTCACTGAAACCTGAGTTCATGTCTATGTTTATCCCAAGCCTGAGATTGCTAATTATGTCTTGAGATATTTGAATTATCCTCGGGATGCAGGAGATGGGAACAATAACAAACACTAAATGATAGGCTATATCACTATTATGTGGCAATAATAGTTTAACTCAATACACCCTTTGAAGTCTATACCTCCATCACACCTTAGAATTAGACTTATACCCTGCTGGAACCTGTAAAGAGATCGCAGCCAACTCCAATTCAAACAGCCACAGGGAGGATGTGTGTGGAGTTTTAAAACATCAAAACAAACAACACCACACTGTGTTCATGAAGAKACATGGACTGAGGGACTTTCCACTAGCAATCTTGCATATTGGAAATGGCAGATGCAGGCAGTGGTGCATGAAAAAGTGTTCCTTGATGATTTCTYTTGAGGGTAAGAACCCAGGGTGTATAAAGGAAGTGCCTACCTCCAACACTCCAATCTTACTGCGCAAAACATGATAAATCAGCTTTCGGCTAGGGGCAAAATCTTCATTTTCTATTCTGTTTTTATAGTTGAACTAGTTAAATAATTCAAGTGGGCTCAACTCAAAAAATCATTTTATGTAAACAACACTGAGGTATTGTATGACTGAATAAAAATAAGGCAGTGTGTGTAATTAAAACAGTGAAGTGAGGCAGAGCGGGGAGACATGGTAGCTCTCTCCAGACCAAGATTCTAAATATGATTTATATAGTCCAGTTTCTTTTCTCATCATAATCGTGATCATTCAGATAAGCAGCAACGTGTTCTCTGGTGTTCTGGACTGATTGTCCTCCCTCCAAACTACGTATGAGGCGTAGAAACAGTCAGGGTCTTTTGGCTCAGCTCTCTACTCTCTCTATGGAGAGAATAAACACTGTGTCTCTGCTCTGCTTTCCTGCTCATGCTCTGGCAGCAGGGAATGAAGGCAGATTGTTGGGGGGAAGGGACAGGGACAGCCATAACTGGAATGGAAACCCTTTTCTGTTGCTGTCTCAGTGGCACGACACATAATGTAGCTGTGATTAAGCCTGGCAGTAATGATGTTCGGTCATCGTAGGGAGCGGGAAAGTTAGAGGAGCATGCCAGCTTATAGGAGACTGGCGACTTATATCAGACTGGTCACTCATAGGAGACTGGGGACTTATAGGAGACTGGATACTTATAGGAGACTTGTGACTTATAGGATACTTATAGGATACTTATATGAGACTGGAGACTTATAGGAGACTGGAGTTTGATAGGAGACTGGAGTCTTATAGGAGACTGGAGAACAAGAGAGGATGGAGACTGGAGTCTTGTAGGGCGGAGACTTAAAGAAGACTGAGTCTTGTAGGAGACTTAAGGAGACTGGAGTTTATAGGAGACTGGAGTTTTATAGGAGACTGGAGTCTGATAGGAGACTGGAGTCTTGTAGGAGACTGGAGTCTGATAGGAGACTGGAGTCTGATAGGAGACTGGAGTCTTGTAGGAGACTTATAGGAGACTGGATACTTAAAGGAGACTGGAATCTGATAGGAGACTGGAGTCTGATAGGAGACTGGAACTTATAGGAGACTGGAGATTTATAGGAGACTGGAGTCTGATAGGAGACTGGAGTCTTGTAGGAGACTGGAGACTTAAAGGAGACTGGAGTGATGAGACTGGAGTCTGATAGGAGACTGGAGTCTTGTAGGAGACTGAGACTTAAAGGAGACTGGAGTCTGATAGGAGACTGGAGTCTATAGGAGACTGGAGACTTATAGAAGACTGGAGTCTTATAGGAGACTGGAGTCTGATAGGAGACTGGAGTCTGATAGGAGACTGGAGACTTAAAGGAGACTGGAGTCTGATAGGAGACTGGAGTCTTATAGGAGACTGGAGACTTATAGAAGACTGGAGACTTATAGGAGACTGGAGTCTGATAGGAGACTGGAGTCTGATAGGAGACTGGAGTCTTATAGGAACTGAAGTCTTATTATAGATAGAAACTGGAGTCTTATAGGCAGACTGAAAGTCTTAT
>NC_036838.1:55481877-55483371 GCF_002910315.2 Salvelinus sp. IW2-2015
ACTTATCAGGATACTTAAGAGACTTGGAGACTTATAGGAGACTGGAACTTAGAAGAGACTGGAGTTTGAGCTAGTGAGACTGGAGTTCTTTATAGGAGAACTGGAGACTTAGTAGGATACTTATAGGAGACTGGAGACTTATAGGAGACTGGCGACTTGTAGGAGCTAGCGACATGTAGGAGACTGGACACTTAAGGAGACCGGAAACCTATAGGAGACCGGAGCTGGAGTCTGATAGGAGACTAGAGATTAAAGGAGACTGGAGTCTGATAGGAGACTGGAGTCTTATAGGAGACTGGAGTCTTATAGGAGACTGGAGACTTATAGGAGACTGGAGTTTCTGATAGGAGACTGGAGTCTTGTGGAGACTTATAGGAGACTGGATACTTAAAGGAGACTGGAATCTGATAGAGACTGGAGTATTGTAGGAGACTTATAGGAGACTGGAGTTTTATAGGAGACTGGAGTTTTATAGGAGACTGGAGTCTGATAGGAGACTGGAGTCTGTAGAGAGACTGGAGTCTGATAGGAGACTGGAGTCTGATAGGAGACTGGAGTCTTGTAGGAGACTTATAGGAGACTGGATACTTAAAGGAGACTGGAATCTGATAGGAGACGGAGTCTGATAGGAGACTGGAAACTTATAGGAGACTGGAGATTTATAGGAGATGGAGTCTGATAGGAGACTGGAGTCTTTAGGAGACTGGAGACTTAAAGGAGACTGGAGTCTGATAGGAGACTGGAGTCTGATAGAGACTGGAGTCTTGTAGGAGACTGGAGACTTAAAGGAGACTGGAGTCTGATAGGAGACTGGAGTCTGATAGGAGACTGGAGACTTATAGAAGACTGGAGTCTTATAGGAGACTGGAGTCTGATAGGAGACTGGAGTCTGTAGGAAACTGGAGACTTAAAGGAGACTGGAGTCTGATAGGAGACTGGAGCTTTTATAGGAGACTGGAGACTTATAGAAGACTGGAGACTTATAGGAGACTGGAGTCTGATGGAGACTGGAGTCTGATAGGAAGACTGGAGTCTTATAGGAGACTGAAGTCTTATAGGAGACTGGAGTCTGATAGGAGCCTGGAGTCGTGCAAGAGACTGGAGATTAAAGGAGACTGGAGTCTGATAGGAGACTGAAGTCTGATATGAGACTGGAGTCTTATAAGAGACTGGAGTCTTCTGGGAGACTGGAGTCTTAGTAGGAGACTGAAATAGGAGACTGGAGTCTGATAGGAGACTGGAGTCGTGCAAGAGACTGGAGATTAAAGGAGACTGGAGTCTGATAGGAGACTGGAGTCTGATAGGAGACTGGAGTCTTATAAGAGACTGGAGTCTTCTGGGAGACTGGAGTCTTATAGGAGACTGGAGGCTTATAGGAGACTGGAGTCTGATAGGAGACTGGAGTCTGATAGGAGACTGGAGTCTTATAGGAGACTGGAGACTTATAGAAGACTGGAGTCTTATAGGAGACTGAAGTCTTATAGGAGACTGGAG
>NC_036838.1:55483396-55582402 GCF_002910315.2 Salvelinus sp. IW2-2015
GGTAGCTCTTCTCCGACCAGAGTTCTAAATATGATTTATTATCTACCAGTTTCTCTTTCTCATCATAATTGCGTAGTCATTCAGAATAACAGCAACGTGTTCTCTGGTGTTTCTGGCTGATTGTCCTCCCTCCAAACTAGTATGAGGCGTAGAAACAGTCAGGGTCTTTTGGCTAGCTCTCTACTTCTCTCTATGGAGAGAAAAACACTGTGTCTCAACATCTGCTCTGCTTTCCTGCTCATGCTCTGGCAGCAGGGGAATGAAGGCAGATTGTTGGGGGAAGGGACAGGGACAGCCATTAACTTGGAAATGGAAACCCTTTTCTTTTGCTTGCTCAGTGCCACCCGGGAACAACAATAATGTAGCTGTGATGTAAGCTGGCAGTAATTGATTGTTCGGTCATCGTAAGGGAGCGGAAAGTTTAGAGGAGCATCGCCAGCTTATAGGAGATGGCGACTTATATCAGACTGTCACTCATAGGAGACTGGGGACTTATAGGAGACTGGAGTACTATAGGAGACCTGGTGGACTTATAGGATACTTATAGGATACTTAATATGAGACTGGAGGACTTATAGGAGACGGAGTTTGATAGGAGACTGGAAGTTTATAGGAGACTGGAGACCTTATAGGATACTATAACGGAGACTGGAGAGCTTATAGGAGATGGAGACTTATAGGAGACTGGATTTAGATAGGAGAACCTGGAGTCTTTATAGGAAGACTGGAGACTATAGGATACTTATAGAGACGGGACTTATTAAGGGACTGGCGGACTTGTAGGAGGCTAAGCGACATGTTAGTGAGACTGGACACTTAAAGGAGACCCGAAACCTATAGAGAGACCGGAGGCTTGGAGTCTGATAGGAGACTAGAAGATTAAAGGAGACTGGTCTGATACGGAGACTGAGTCTTATAGGAGACTGGAGTCTTATAGGAGACTGGAGACTTATAGGAGACTGGAGTCTATAGGAGACTGGAGTCTTGTAGGAGACTTATAGGAGACTGGATACTTAAAGGAGACTGGAATCTGATAGGAGACTGGAGTATTGTAGGAGACTTATAGGAGACTGGAGTTTTATAGGAGACTGGAGTTTTATAGGAGACTGGAGTCTGATAGGAGACTGGAGTCTTGTAGGAGACTGGAGTCTGATAGGAGACTGGAGTCTGATAGGAGACTGGAGTCTTGTAGGAGACTTATAGGAGACTGGATACTTAAAGGAGAACTGGATCTGATAGGAGACTGGAGTCTGATAGGAGACTGGAAACTTATAGGAGACTGGAGATTTATAGGAGACTGGAGTCTGATAGGAGACTGGTCTTGTAGGAGACTGGAGACTTAAAGGAGACTGGAGTCTGATAGAGACTGGAGTCTGATAGGAGACTGAGTCTTGTAGGGGACTGGAGACTTAAAGGAGACTGGAGTCTGATAGGAGACTGGAGTCTGATAGGAGACTGGAGACTTATAGAAGACTGGAGTCTTATAGGAGACTGGAGTCTGATAGGAGACTGGAGTCTGATAGGAGACTGGAGACTTAAAGGAGACTGGAGTCTGATAGGAGACTGGAGTCTTATAGGAGACTGGAGACTTATAGAAGACTGGAGACTTATAGGAGACTGGAGTCTGATAGGAGACTGGAGTCTGATAGGAGACTGGAGTCTTATAGGAGACTGAAGTCTTATAGGAGACTGGAGTCTGATAGGAGACTGGAGTCGTGCAAGAGACTGGAGATTAAAGGAGACTGGAGTCTGATAGGAGACTGAAGTCTGATATGAGACTGGAGTCTTATAAGAGACTGGAGTCTTCTGGGAGACTGGAGTCTTATAGGAGACTGAAATCTTATAGAGACTGGAGTCTGATAGGGACTGGAGTCTTGATAGGAGACTGGAGTCTTGCAAGAGACTGGAGATTAAAGGAGACTGGAGTCTGATAGGAGACTGGAGTCTGATAGGAGACTGGAGTCTTATAAGAGACTGAGAGTCTTATAGGAGACTGGAGACTTATAGAAGACTGGAGACTTATAGGAGACTGGAGTCTTATAGGAGACTGGAGACTTATAGGAGACTGATCTTATAGGAGGACTGGAGTCTGATAGGAGAACTGAGATCTTAAGAGGAGACTGGAGTCTGATAGGAGATCTGGAGTCTGATAGGAAGACTGGAGTCTGATAGGAGACTTGAGTGAAGAGACTGGAGTCTTGTAGGAGACTGGAGTCTTTTATGAGGACTTATAGGAGACTGGATACTAAAGGAGACTAGGAGTCTGATAGGAGACTGGAGTCTTGTAGGGACTTATAGGAGACTGGAAACTTATGGAGACTGGAGTCTTTGTAGGAATGGCGAGACTTAAAGAAGACTGGGTCTTGAGGAGACTTATAGGAGACTGGAGCTTATAGGAGACTGGAGTTTTATAGGAGACTGGAGTCTGATAGGAGACTGGAGTCTTGTAGGAGACTGGAGTCTGATAGGAGACTGGAGTCTGATAGGAGACTGGAGTCTTGTAGGAGACTTATAGGAGACTGGATACTTAAAGGAGACTGGAATCTGATAGGAGACTGGAGTCTGATAGGAGACTGGAAACTTATAGGAGACTGGAGTTGATAGGAGACTGGAGTCTGATAGGAGACTGGAGTCTTGTAGGAGACTGGAGACTTAAAAGGAGACTGGAGTCTGATAGGAGACTGGAGTCTGATAGGAGACTGGAGTCTTGTAGGAGACTGGAGACTTAAAGGAGACTGGAGTCTGAAGGAGACTGGAGTCTTATAGGAGACTGGAGACTTATAGAAGACTGGAGTCTTATAGGAGACGTGGGTCTGATAGGAGACTGGAGTCTGATAGGAGACTGGAGACTTAAAGGAACTGGAGTCTGATAGGAGACTGGAGTCTTATAGGAGACTGGAGACTTATAGAAGACTGGAAAGACTTATAGGAGACTGGAGTCTGATAGGAGACTGGAGTCTATAGGAGATGGAGTCTATAGGAGACTGAGTCTTATAGGAGACTGGAGTCTGATAGGAGACTGGAGTCGTGCAAGAGACTGGAGATTAAAGGGACTGGAGTCTGATAGGAGACTAGTCTGAGGAGACTGGAGTCTTATAAGAGACTGGAGTCTTCTGGAGACTGGAGTCTTATAGGAGACTGAAGTCTTATAGGAGACTGGAGTCTGATAGGAGACTGGAGTCTGATAGGAGACTGGAGTCTTGCAAGAGACTGGAGTTAAGGAGACTGGAGTCTTATAGGAGACTGAGTCTGATAGGAGACTGGAGTCTTATAAGAGACTGGAGTCTTTGGGAGACTGGAGTCTTATAGGAGACTGAAGTCATTATAGGAGACTGGAGTCTTATAGGAGACTGGAGACTTATAGGAGACTGGAGTCTTGAAGAGGAGGAGATTAAGGAGACTGGAGTCTGATAGGAGACTGGAGTCTGATAGAGACTGGAGTCTTGTGAGACTGGAGTCTTGTATGAGACTTATGGAGACTGGATACTTAAAGGAGACTGGAGTCTGATATGAGACTGCAGTCTGATAGGAGACTGGAGTCGTATAGGAGACTGGAGTCTGATAGGAATGGAGTCTTATAGGAGACTGGAGTCTGATAGGAGACTGGAGTTGATAGGAGACTGGAGTTGTAGGAGGCTGGAGTGAAGGAGACTGGAGTCTGATAGGAGACTGGAGTCTTATAGGAGACTGGAGACTTATAGAAGACTGGAGACTTATAGGAGACTGGAGTCTATAGGAGACTGGAGACTTATAGGAGACTGGAGTCTTATAGGAGACTGGGTCTGATAGGATCTGGAGTCTTGTAGGAGACTTATAGGAGACTGGAGACTTAAAGGAGACTGGAGTCTGATAGGAGACTGGAGTCTTGTAGGGACTTATAGGAGACTGGAAATTTATAGGGGACTGGAGTCTTGTAGGAGGACTGGAGACTTAAAGGAGACTGGAGTCTTGTAGGAGACTGGAGACTTAAAGGAGACTGGAGTCTGATAGGAGACTGGAGTCTTATAGGAGACTGGAGACTTATAGAAGCCTGGAGACTTATAGGAGACTGGAGTTTTATAGGAGACTGGAGTCTTATAGGGACTGGGACTTATAGAAGACTGGAGACTTATAGGAGACTGGAGTCTTATAGGAGACTGGAGACTTATAGGAGACTGGAGTCTTATAGGAGACTGGAGTCTGATAGGAGTCTGGAGTCTTATAGAGACTTAAAGGAGACTGGAGTCTGATAGGAGACTGGAGTCTTAGGAGACTTATAGGAGACTGAATGTTAGGGGAACTGGAGTCTTTAGGAGACTGGAGACTTAAGGAACTGGAGTCTTGTAGGAGACTGGAGACTTAAAGGAGACTGGAGTCTGATAGGAGACTGGAGTCTTATAGGAGGACTGGAGACTTATAGAAGCCTGGAGACTTATAGGAGACTGGAGTTTTATAGGAGACTGGAGACTTATAGGAGACTGGAGTTTATAGGAGACTAGAGACTTATAGGAGACTGGAGTCTGATAGGAGACTGGAGACTTAAAGGAGACTGGAGTCTTATAGGAGATGGAGACTTATAGGAGACTGGAGACTTATAGGAGACTGGAGACTGATAGGAGACTGGAGTCTGATAGGAGACTGGAGTCTTATAGGAGGACTGGAGTCTGATAGGAGACTGGAGTCTTATAGGAGACTGGAGTCTTATAGGAGACTGGAGGCTTATAGGAGACTGGAGTCTGATAGAGACTGGAGTCTTATAGGAGACTGGAGTCTGATAGGAGACTGGATCTTGTAGGAGACTTATAGGAGACTGGAGACTTATAGGAGACTGGAGACTAAAGGAGACTGGAGTCTGATAGGAGTCTGATAGGAGACTGGATCTTATAAGAGACTGGAGGCCTTATAGGAGACTGGAGTCTGATAGGAGACTGGAGAGTCTTATAGAGACTGGAGTCTGATAGGAGACTGGAGTCTTGTAGGATATTATAGGAGACTGGAAACTTTAGGAGACTGGAGTCTGATAGAGACTGGAGTCTGATAGGAGACTGGAGTCTTGTAGGGACTGGAGTCTTGTATGAGACTTATAGGAGACTGGATACTTAAAGGAGACTGGAGTCTGATATGAGACTGCAGTCTGATAGGAGACTGGAGTCATATAGGAGACTGGAGACTTATAGGAGACTGGAGTCTTATAGGAGACTGGGAATCTGATAGGAGACTGGAGTCTTATAGAGACTGGACGACTTATAGGAGACTGGAGTCTGATAGGAGACTGAGTCTTTAGGAGACTGGAGTCTGATAGGAGACTGGAGTCTTGTAGGAGACTGGTGACTTATACGAGACCATGTCACACTGTATGGCTGCTTCACTGCACTCTGTGTTCCTATTCCAGTCTTAGTGGTCAGGGGTCACTCTTAGTTAACTGTGTGGACTCTTCCCTGTCTGTGAAAGTTCTTCTGAAGATCTCACATTTCATAACACTTTTATGGCATGTTTCACAGCATGGGATTACAATGAAGCGCGACAGAATGGTTAAATGCACACTGTGCAAGAATTCCCGCTGTCCAATAGTCAATTAAACTGACGATGAATACCC
Source organism: Salvelinus sp. IW2-2015 (assembly GCF_002910315.2). Classification (NCBI taxonomy): domain Eukaryota; kingdom Metazoa; phylum Chordata; class Actinopteri; order Salmoniformes; family Salmonidae; genus Salvelinus; species Salvelinus sp. IW2-2015. Next base: position 55,488,972 of record NC_036838.1, read on the forward strand.
ATTGATTCTTGAAGAATATAGCTTGTCACGCATCTGACTGGTCCTGACTTCACAATATACAAAGAAAACTAGATAAAAACACATTTGTTTTTGCATAATAATCGTCCCTGGAAGTTTCCCTGGCCTCCCACTGACAGTGCACCTGTCTATCTGATCTGCAGGTACATTGGAGCCCTGGGTGCACGGGTGATATGTGACAACATTCCAGGCCTGGTGAACAAGCAGCGCCAGCTGTGCCAGCGCCACCCGGACCTCATGCAGTCTATTGGGGAGGGTGCCAAGGAGTGGATCCGCGAGTGCCAGCACCAGTTCCGCCACCATCGCTGGAACTGCAGCACGCTGGACCGAGACCACACTGTCTTTGGCAGGGTCATGCTGCGCAGTAAGTCTGTGTGTGTCCGTGTTTGCGTCTGCGTAATGTGTGTGTTTCCATGTTGTGTGTGTGTGTTGTGTGTGTGTGTGTGTGTGTGTTTGTGTGTGTTGTGTGTGGTGTGTGTGTGTGTGTGGTGTGTGTGTGTGTGTGTGTGTGTGTGTGTGTGTGTGTGTGTGTGTGTGTGTGTTAAGAGGTTTAGTATTCAACCACTTGAATCTTGGATGTAACATTCACTACATGAATTTGATACAGTACATAAAAGTGATGGATTGTTGTAGACTATTACGGAACTATAACGGGACCGCTCAGTTTCCTTTTAGACTTACAGACATCCCAGCCTTAAAGGGAAATGTCCAACAATGTTCAACTTCTTGTTCATCATCTCCAGCACCACTCTAACATCAACATACGTGAAAATGGCACATTTCTATGTTTTGTAGTAAAAAAGATAGAGGAATATGTGTTTTTCCAATGACATCATTGGTGTGCATCGTGTGATTTTTACCAATTATGAGGAGTCGTTGCCTACTAATTGCCTACTAATTGTCTACTAATTGTACTGTTAATGTCTACTAATTGGTTGATGTCATTGCAAACGCAGATCTTCCTCTATCTTTTTTTTTTACAAAACATAAAAACATGATATTTCACATATGTTGATGGTGTGAAATTTCCCTTTAAGGGTATATGCATGTTATATACATATCACAGTTCAACACTTCATACAACAGTTTATCATCTCTATGTACAGATGCGGTCAAATATATTGGCACCCCTTGTACTTTACAATTGAGTGCAATATAGCAGAATGTTCTGTTTTGTCTTTTCAATGGAATGGCTGTTTTTACCCTGTAAGCATCTGCAACTTACCACAGGTGAGATAAATTACATAGTAAACGAGATAACTTGCCTCCAACCCAATGAATTTGAATTTTTAATAATTTCACAATTTTTTACTATGAAGTGAAAAATCTCCAATTCATTTCTTGGTTCTGTGTAAATCAAACAAATACAAAAAATGTGAACATCAAAAGTTTTTTACATTTCAACTTCTTTTAGAAGAAATAGATAATCGTGCAAGGGTTCTGTCTGCAATAAAGTCCTTTTGTGGGGACAACTCATTATGATTGGCTGGGCCTGGCTCCCCAGTGGGTGGACCTGGCTCCCAAGTGCTGTGTCTCTGCCCAGTCATGTGAAATCCATAGATTAGGGCCTAATTTATTTATTTCAATTAACTGACTGGACACCTGATGAAACTAGTATTTAATACTCCTCAGTTTCATCAGCTGTCCAGGTGGCTGGTCTCAGACGATCCCGCAGGTGAAGAAGCCAGATGTGGAGGTCCTGGGCTGGCGTGATCTGTGGTTGTGAGGCCGGTTGGATATACTGCCAAATTCTGTAAAAAGATGGAGGCGGCTTATGGTAGAGAAATGAACATTCAATTATCTGGCATCAGCTCTGTTGGACATTCCTGCAGTCAGCATGCCAATTGCACGCTCCCTCAAATCTTGAGACATCTGTGGCATTGTGTTGTGTGACAAAACTGGACATTTTAGAGTGGCCTTTTATTGTCCCCTATACAAGGTGCACCTGTATAATGATCATGCTGTTTAATCAGCTTCTCGATATTCCACACCTGTCAGGTGGATGTATTATCTTGACAAAGAAGTAATGCTCACTAACAGGGATGTAAACAAATTTGTGCACAACATTTAAGAGAAATACGCTTTTTGTGTGTATCGATCATTTCTGGAATCTTTTATTTCATCTCATGAAAAATGGGATTATGTTGTGTTTATATTTTTGTTCAGTAATAGTTTCACCTTCTCCAAGAATGAGGAGAGTTGCAGAAAGTTGGTATTCTCTGAAGACAGGTAGCAGACAGAGAGATCCACATGGTGATGTCTAAACAGTAATAGGAGATGTAAATATTTGGGTAGATGTTTCTGGCAGGCAGACAAAGCCGTGCTCCCTGACATATCGCCTGTGTTCTGGTTCATTGCGTGAGGAGGAATGAAAACTATAGGTGGGTGGGAAAAGCAGACCAAATAACCCTGAATCTGCTCTCCTCTCAGATGAAAAGATACCTAGTGACTGAGAAAGCTGCCATCTGTGCAAATTAAAGGGTGAAAACGAGAGGCACCTTAAATGGGCTGCTGGTAGCCATGTTTCTTTGTTCTAGCTATCCACCATAGGCCTGCTGTACATGGACGGATTGTACGGGAACATTGTACAGAGGCAAACATGCCCAAGTTCCAAGGACCGTAGACACTGTTTAAATTCAGATTGCATGGGATATAGTGCACACAAACAGATTTTAATCAAATATAGGCATGTTTGTTTCTGTGCAATGTCATCTGGACTATGCAAGTCGAAAGCTTTCAGTTGGGCATATGTTAGTGTTCAAAGCATGAAGTTGGCTCTAGACTGATGTAACTACAGTGTAACGACATGATTACTACAACAAAACAAACTCTGCTAGTATAGTGTAACCGCCTGTTTAAGACTGACTTTGTTTTGCCTGTTTAAGACTGACTTTGTTTTGCCTGTTTAAGACTGACTTTGTTTTGAAAAAGAAAAAACAAAATAAAGTTATTATTATTTGTTAAAAATTCTGGGGGTGCTGCAGCACCACTACTTCCCTCAGCTATGGGAACACATCTTCCCCGACCTTAACAGAGGCTATCTAACGATGGCATCTTCTAACACATAATCTCCTCCATCATATCACCCCAGGTAGCCGGGAGGCAGCGTTTGTGTACGCCATCTCCTCGGCAGGCGTGGTCTATGCAATTACCAGGGCCTGCAGCCAGGGGGACCTCAAGATCTGCAGCTGCGACGCCCAAAAGCGGGGCCAGGCTAGTGACGACAGGGGCGAATTTGACTGGGGCGGCTGCAGCGACAACATCAACTATGGCATCAAGTTCACCAAGACCTTTGTTGATGCCAGAGAAAAGATGGTGAAGGACGCTCGGGCACTGATGAATCTACACAACAACCGCTGTGGACGAATGGTGAGCAATGGCGTAGGGGATAAGGGGCATTATACTTTTTGGAATGTGCACTGTGATGCATCTGGACTTGATACACACAGCTAACTGGCTGACAGGCAGTCCCTTTCAACTAACAGAGCATGCTATAACTACTGTGTAACAACATGGTTACTACAATGGAACCGACATTGCTGGTAAAATTCAAGCCACTGTTGAACAGACATTCTGTAAATGCTCTAGACGTGAATAGTGAGTGTACTGGGTTGGTCACAAGTGAGCCTGTGTCTTAACCACCAATGACATTATCCAACCATTTCGATTTCAGGCAGTGAAGCGCTTTATGAAACTGGAGTGCAAGTGTCATGGCGTCAGCGGCTCCTGTGCCCTTAGAACCTGCTGGCTGGCCATGTCGGACTTCCGGAGGACCGGGGACTACCTCCGGAAGAAGTACAACACGGCCATCGAGGTGACCATGAACCAGGATGGCACCGGGTTCATGGTGGCTGACAAGGACTTCAAGGGAACCACCAAGAATGAGCTGGTGTATGTAGAAAACTCCCCTGATTACTGCCTCATGGACAGAGCAGCAGGTGGGTCAACTCAAGCAGTTAAGAGTGTTAGGTAGGGCCAGGAGTTTTTCTTCAACACATGACCTGACAGAGAAAAACACAGATGTTTTAGCAATGGCTAAGAGGAAATCTCTTTATGCAAAAATTTGAGTATATGATTCGGAATAATATCACATTTAGTCATACATAGTTTGATTGATGTTATTCTAGTACTTATCACCAAACGTATATTTTGCCATCAGAAACCTAGTTGCTCTGAGTCAAGACTGTTACCCAGAAGGTAGATAATACAGCGGCCTACTCCTCAAATACGTCTATGAGAATACCAGACTCATCTGCCGAAGGCCTGCATACCTGCATAGCTTAGAGTTCAATTATTTGACCTTTAACTTCTCTCTAATTCCAACTGTGTTTTCTCTGCCTTGGTAATCTCTGTTTCTCACGCCCCTCATGTCCCATCACTTCAGCAGAGCGTCCATAGAGCTCTAGAACAGCTAACAGGCTCTGGTTATGATACTTTGGATGTATTGTGTGTTACTGGTATCATCCTCATCTCTGTTAGGCCTATGGTTATAGGTTGACACGTAGTGAACTGATGTTAAGTAAGAAGAGAAGCTACACTACGCCCCTAGACTACTTCAAGGTGCAGCAGGGCTGATTTTAAAGGGCTTATAGCTCTCTTCTCCGCTAATCTCTATTGTATAGGAATTCACACCCTAAGGATACAACAGGGTAATTTTTTTAATCCTTCTCTGGTCCCTATTAAGCTCCACTCCCAAATGCTCAAGGGGAAAACCTCCACTCACACCCATTCTCACACCCCTTCACTCACGGGCCGGCTTGTCTTTAACCATGGCGTCTGTCTTGTGCCCTCTCCAAAGGCTCCCTGGGAACGGCAGGGAGAGTCTGCAACAAGTCTTCTAGAGGCACAGACAGCTGCGAGGTCATGTGTTGCGGACGGGGCTACGACACAATGCGCGCCAAGCGAGTCACCAAGTGCGAGTGCAAGTTCAAGTGGTGTTGCGCCGTGGAGTGTAAGGACTGTGAGAACACTGTGGACGTTCACACCTGTAAGCCCCACAGGCGACCCGATTGGCTGGACCAAACCAGACGCTGAGGCCCATTCTTTCAAAGGACATAGCAGTGGCCAACTGCATTGTGGGATATGTATTTCCTACCCCTGACTCCTTTCGGACCTCCATTACCTCTGACAGCCCCTTATAAAGTGACATCCTAAAGAACCTTTCCCAAGGCGCCGTATCCCAACTTGGTTTGTATGGTGCAGTACTGTATGGGACTGTTCTGTGGGAAGGCTGTCTAAGAGAATGGTTGGGCTGGGAGAGGGGATAGTTCCTATTTATGTTTTTGTTTGTTTGTGTTGATCGTGTGCTGCTTCCAAGGTGTCGAGGACACTATTTTTCTACAGACATTCATTCACACAGTATCTGTTGTGGAAATGCAGAACAGGACATTGTGCTGTGAGCACACCAGAGATTGAGTTAGGATTGTTGGGTGGTGTATGTGTTGTTGTTTTTTTGCTTTGTTTAAGACTATGTTCTCTTTCTAAATCTGTGATCACTTTGTTCAGTGTTTCATTGGTCTGTCAATAGAAAGAGATGAAGAACTGAAATTGTACTCTGCTTGATATAATGGAAAGACTGACTTGTATTCAGTTGTTAGGAGTAAAAGAAATATTTAAAAAAGGTGGACATCATGCCTTACCCTACTGGTAAAGTGCATTGGGATGGATGTACAGCAGAAAGTCTTACGATCAACGTTTACCGCGGGCCAGAGAGCTGCTCTATAGACACTAATGTAAAGTAGCAGTCAAAAGTTTGGACACACCTACTCATGAAGGGTTTTTCTTTATTTTTACTATTTTCTACATTGTAGAATAATAGTGAAGACATCAAAACTATTAAATAACACATATGGAATCATGTAGTAACCAAAAAGGTTTTAAACAAATATAAATATATTTTATATTTGAGTTGCCACCCTTTGCCTTGATGACAGCTTTGCACACTCTTGCCATTCTCTCAACCAGCTTCACCTGGAATGCTTTTCCAACAGTCTTGAAGGAGTTCCCACATATGCTGAGCACTTGTTGGCTGCTTTTCCTTCACTCTGCGGTTCAACTCATCCCAAACCATCTCAATTGGGTTGAGGTCGGGTGATTGTGGAGGCCAGGTAATCTGATGCAGCACTCCATCACTCTCCACCTAATGGTCAAATAGCCCTTACACAACCTGTAGGAGTGTTGAGTCACTGTCCTGTTGAAAAACAAATGATAGTCCCACTAAACGCAAACCAGATGGGATGGCGTATCGCTGCAGAATGCTGTGGTAGCCATGCTGGTTAAGTGTGCCTTGAATTCTAAATAAATCACAGACAGCGTCACCAGTAATGCACCCCCACACCATCACACCTCTTTCTCCATGCTTCATGGTAGGAACCACACATGCAGAGATAATCCGTTCACCTACTCTGCGTCTCACAAAGACACGGCAAATGGAACCAAAAATATCAAATTTGGACTCATTAGACCAAAGGACAGATTTCCACCGGTCTAATGTCCATTGCTCGTGTTTCTTGGCCCAAGCAAGTCTCATCTTATCATTGGTGTCCTTTAGTAGTGGTTTCTTTTCAGCAATTCGACTATGAAGTCCTGATTCCCACAGTCTCTTCTGAATAGTTGATGTTGAGATGTGTCTGTTACTTGAACTCTGTGAAGCATTTATTTGGGCTGCAATTTCTGAAGCTGGTAACTCTAATGAACTTATCATCTGCAGCAGAGGTAACTCTGGGTCTTCCTTTCCTGTGGTGGTCCTCATGAGAGCCAGTTTCATCATAGCGCTTGATGGTCTTGCAACTGCACGGATTGACTGACCTTCATGTCTTAAACTAATGGACTCTTTGCTTATTTGAGCTGTTCTTGCCATAATATGGACTTGGTCTTTTACCAAATATGGCTATCTTCTGTATATCATCCCTACCTTGTCACAACACAACTGATTGGCTCAAACGCATTAAGAAGGAAAGAAATTCCACAAATTAACATTTAACAAGGCACACCTGTTAATTGAAATGCATTCCAGGTGACTACCTCATTAAGTTAGTTGAGAGAATGCCAAGAGTGTGCAAAGCTGTCATAAAGGCAAAGGGTGGCTACTTTGAAGAATCTCAAATATAAAATATATTTTGATTTGTTTAACAATTTTTTGCTTACTACATGATTCCATATGTGTTACTTCATAGTTTTGATGTCTTCACTATTATTGTACAATGTAGAAAATAGCAAAAATAAAGAAAAACCCTGGTATGAGTAKGTGTCCAAAATGCTGACTGTTACTGTAGCTAAATTCATTTAAACAAATGTTTCTGTTACAAGAGTTAAGTGAAACAAACGTTGTCGACTGAGATGGATAGTATGTCTCCTCTCTCTTCAGTGTGACAGGTACTCTTACAGTATGTGCTATCAATCTATTATTGTACGTGTTCCTAAATGTATACGGTGTGATGGATGGGAGCTGTCATCTCTTATTATTTATCACTGGTTTCCGATTACTGAAGCTGCTAGCTTCTACTGTATATTCAGAAAGTATTCAGACCCCTTGTCTTTTTTCACATTTTGTTACGTTACAGCCTTATTCTAAAATGGATGAAATCAAAAAAAAATCTCATCAATCTACACAATACCCCATAATGACAAAGTGAAAACAGGTTTTTATAAATGTTTGAAAATGTATTACAAATAAAAACAGAAATACAATTTTTACATAAGTATTCAGACCCTTTGCTATGAGACTTGAAATTAGGCTCAGATGCATCTTGTTTCCATTGATCATTCTTGAGATGTTTCTACAACTTGATTGGATTCCACCTGTGGTAAATTAAATTGATTGGACATGATTGGGAAAGGCACACACCTGTCTATATAAGGTCCCAAGCTCTGAGGTTGAAGGAATTGTCCGTAGAACTCCGAGACAGGATTTTGTCGTGGCACAGATCTGGGGAAGTGTACCAAAAAATGTCTGCAGTATTGAAGGTCCCCAAGAACACAGTGGCCTCCATCATTCTTAAATGGAAGAAGTTTGGAACCACCAAGCCTCTTCCTAGGGCTGGCCGCATGACCATACTGAGCAATCAGGGGAGAAGCGCCATGGTCAGGGAGGTGACCATGAACCCAATGGTCACTCTGACAGAGCTCCAGAGTTCCTCTGTGGAGATGGGAGAACCTTCCAGAAGGACAACCATCTCTGCAGCACTCCACCAATCAGACCTTTATGGTAGAGTGGACAGACGGAAGCCACTCCTCAGTTAAAGACACATGACTGCCCGCTTGGAGTTTGCCAAAAGGCACCTAAAGGACTCTCAGACAATGAGAAACAAGAATCTCTGGTCTGATGAAACCAAGATTGAACTATTTGGCCTGAATGCCAAGTGTCACGTCTGAAGGAAACCTGACACCATCCTTACGGTGAAGCATGGTGGTGGCAGCATCATGCTTTGGGGATGTTTTTCAGCAGCAGGGACTGGGAGACTAATCAGGATCAAGGGAAAGATGAATGGAGCAAAGTACAGAGAGATCCTTGATGAAAACCTGCTCCAGGGCGCTCAGGACCTCAGACTGGGGCGAAGGTTCACCTTCCAACAGGACAACGACCCTAAGCACACAGCCAAGACAAGTTTCTGAATGTCCTTGAGTGGCCCAGCCAGAGCACGGACTTGAACCCGATCAAAGATCTCTGGAGAGATCTGAAAATAGCTGTGCAACCTGTCAAAGCTCGAGAGGATCTGCAGAGAAGAATGGGAGAAACTCCCCAAATACAGATGTGCCAAGCTTGTAAGGTCGTACCCAAGAACACTCAAGGCTGTAATTGCTGCCAAAGGTGCTTCAACAAAGTACTGAGTAAAGGTGTCTAAATACTTATGTAAATGTAATATTCCAGGTTTTTATTTGTAATACATTTGCAAAAAATTCTAACAACCTGTTTTTACTTTGTCTTTATGGGGTATTGTGAGAACTTGATACATTTTAGAATAAGGCTGTAAGGTAACAAAATGTGGAAAAAGTAAAGGTCTAAATACTTGAATCTCCCAAGTTATCATTCTCACTTTGGGGCAAATGTATTCTGCATCCGTATGCAACTCTACAGCCAGTTCACTTTCAGGGTTGTGTTGTAGGCTACAAGTTGTTCTGACCGATCTGGGGGAAATTAAGTACTTTCTGAAACTAGGCCATGATTTTACACAACGTAGAGGAGCTGAGAACCAGAATTTAACATTCAAATCAACATTCAGAAGTGCATGTAGGACTATTGGGCCAGTAGAGTCAGGCCATTGGAGACTGGACAAATGGTACAAAGATTGAACAACATGGAACACAAGATTGAACAAAAGCAGTAAAATCCATGTGATGATCATAACTACTTTTTACGCTGAATGAGGTGTCAGTTTATGTTAAAAAGATCAACATTTAAATGGTAACTGATATAATTTTAATGCAATGTTCTCGAACGGTTGGGAGTGGTGGGCCAAGTTGTATTTATAATGTTAGTTGAAGGGTTATTGTCACCTTGGGTAAGACCCAAAAATACCACACTTGTTCTATATTAAACCTTGTTGTTCCTTCTGTCATTCACATCAGATTTCTTCCATCCTCATATTGCTGCCCATGTCACTGAGATACAGGAGCTGATGTTCACTGAATGTAGGCTACTCCACACTGTTCTTGAGTAATTCATTAAATGAAGATAGGTAAATAATCCTCCTACTGTCAGCGCCAGACTCAGCACTCGCCAAATCCGTGGTGAAGGCCCTCCAATTACAACAGAGTACTCCTCACCAATGCCAGAAGTTGGAATTATTTCTCTATTTCATAGACTGTATAAACCAGGGGATATTATGCAGACTGTTTTCTTTACACAGAGCATTATTGTAAAATGATTAGTCATATTAATCACTTTCGAAAAAAGCTTTTATTGGTCTGTAAATCTTTTTAAAGGGCAGTGCAGCTGTGTCCTTGTGGAAATGTCCTGCCAAATCTCATATAGTGAACATGGAACAGGAAACACCTGCCTTTCTCACATCAGTCTTTTAAAATAACCAGCTTGTCACTGCCTGCATTCTCCTTCCATCATAGTGATATCTAATGGGCATCTATTTAGTGACAGGATGATCATTCTAAAATTGTCCCAGTGGAAAGAAAGTTGAGGGTGGAAGACCTCAATGCACTCAGTGACACAATAAAAATAAATAAGTATCGTAGTGTATTAACTTCTTAAATCATACAACAGTTAGTTTACATGCAAACACATCTTTATCAGTATGAATTATTGTAATTTCTATTTATTTACTACAAAAAGTTACTGGGGGCCTCTGCGGTTCAATATGCACTCCTTGCCAAATCTGTCATAAATTCAACACGATATGAATCATAGCATATTGTCGTAAACCCATACATAGTCAATACACATCCCACACCTGGTCCCACTGCGTTGCGATCTAGGGGGCTGCTTTAGAGTTGGGTGGTGGGTCAGTGTTTGGTTGAGCCATGTGCTTGCTACTTACCTGTCTGTCCGAGCCGACCGCAGTTCACAACAGCGCAGCATAGCAGCAGGCTTAGGGTCAGTGCCAGTGATAGGTCCCTGGGGCAGATTTAAAGGGGAGTTAATTGTAATATATATACGTGACCTTCAGGGACATGTATGGCAAAGTTCCCAGGCGAGGTTCATGGTCTATTAACACGTTCGCTGTCCGGGTGAGATTACCGGGCTGGCGGCAGAGGATTAACACATGAAAACCCTTATCTAGTGAGTCAACTGTCAAGAATGCGTCTCTCGCCAAGTTTTTGTGTAACTGTCTGTTGCTGTAGAGAGGATGAACAGAAGATGGATACAAAGATAGCGCCTGCTCAGTTATAGGCCAACCCTTTTTACACGAATGTGCTGACCCAGGCCAAATCTTGCTCGACCTAGAACTAAAGTCTTGTGTAATTAGTCAGATGCTCAATTATGTTCTGGGCCGAGAAGAGATCGGAACTGGAACGAGGAGCTCCACCCTCTCTCTTCGCAAGTTACGGGCAAGTCTATAGGCCAAATAGCCCCTCCCCTTCYGAAATTCAAAAGATATTAACACCTGTGAAATAGTGAATGGTCCAAAGAACCAGAACTAACGCTGCTGGTTATCTCACGACTAATGCTGCTGGTTATCTCACGACTAATGCTGCTGGTCATCTCACGACTAATGCTGCTGGTCATCTCACGACTAATGCTGCTGGTTATCTCACGACTAATGCTGCTGGTTATCTCACGACTAATGCTGCTGGTATCTCACGACTATCGCTGCTGTTATCTCACCGACTAATGCTGCTGGTTATCTCACGACTAATGCTGCTGGTCATCTCACGACTAATGCTGCTGGTATCTCACGACTAATGCTGCTGGTTATCTCACGACTAATGCTGCTGGTCATCTCACGACTAACTCTGCTGGTTATCTCACGACTAATGCTGCTGGTTTCTCACGACTATGCTGCTGGTTATCTCCGACTAAGCTGCTGGTTATCTCACGACTAACGCTGTTGGTTATCTCACGACTAATGCTGCTGGTTATCTCACGACTAAGCTGCTGGTTATCTCACGACTAATGCTGCTGGTCATCTCACGACTAATGCTGCTGGTCATCTCACGACTAACGCTGCTGGTCATCTCACGACTAACTGCTGGTTATCTCACGACTAATGCTGCTGGTCTCTCACGACTAATGCTGCTGGTTATCTCACGACTAATGCTGCTGGTTATCTCACGACTAACGCTGCTGGTTATCTTCACGACTAACGCTGTTGGTTATCTCACAACTAATGCTGCTGGTTATCTCACGACTAATGCTGCTGGTTATCTCACGACTAACTGCTGCTGGTTATCTCATGACTAATGCTGCTGGTCATCTCACGACTAATGCTGCTGGTCATCTCACGACTAATGCTGCTGGTTATCTCACGACTAACGCTGCTGGTCATCTCACGACTAATGCTGCTGGTTATCTCACGACTAATGCTGCTGGTCATCTCACGACTAATTCTGCTGGTTATCTCACGACTAATGCTGCTGGTTATCTCATGACTAATGCTGCTGTTATCTCACAACTAATGCTGTTGTTATCTCATGACTAATGCTGCTGGTTATCTCACGACTAATGCTGCTGGTTATCTCTTAACTAATGCTGCTGGTTATCTCACGACTAATGCTGCTGGTTATCTCACGCATGCCGTTGTATCATGACAGATCTGTGTTACCATTTATGTTGACGTAGTCTGTCTACGAGAGATTAACCTGAACCGCACTGTGCTGGCTCAGATTTCTTCTGTCTCTTCCAGTACGGTTCCAGCAACTCTAGTGAATGTGAAACGAGGCCACCTTTGTTTGACTCAGTAGTGTGACAAGGGTTTTATTCTCCCTGCCATTTGGTGGATTATTAGCCTGGCCCCAGATCTGTATTAAACTAACACCTCTCACTATTGTTGTATAGCCTACATATGCAACAGACAAGAATTTGATAAAGTACATACAGATCTGGGACCAGGCTAGTGGTTTATCTTATATGCCTCAGTCTGTCTACCCCGAGGTAGTCAGCTTACCCTCTCCTCTCCAGCTTCTGACCTCTGATTAACAGAGTTGACTAAGCCAGCCAGCTCCTGTATTGTTTGGTTTAGAGATGAGGTGATACCAGGTATATACAATAAATTATGAGCTTCATCAAAGGGACTTGGGTCCCACATCAGTCCATCCAGTCTCCGTGTGCAGGAGCACACCAAACGTCCATCTCTATCCCACCACATAGCCTCCGCAAGTCCCAAACTAGTTTTGTAGTTTTGAGAGTATAGAGAATAGTAGCTTTGAGAGTATAGAGAACAGTAGCTTTGAGAGTATAGAGAACAGTAGCTTTGAGAGTATAGAGAACAGTAGCTTTAACAGTATAGCTACTGCCATCTGGGGGTATGGAGTGTGAAGTGGGATTTTGTAGTAATGCTTACCCAATCCTTTCAGATATACACAAATACCTAGAGGGGATAAGGGTTGTTTCAAACCCCCCACTTTGGTGTTGCAAGCACTAACCCTAACCCAAGCACCATGCTCCAAGCCAATGAGTCATGGTAACCACTCTCTATAAGTCTCTGTGTATCTCTACTGACAAAGACAAAGTGGCTGTTTGTGTATCTTTATAGGGGACCGATGAGAGTGTTTTGTCCCTGCTGTTGTTGTCACGGCCCCAGAGTCTGAGGAACGTTCACCAGCAGTTTGTTGGTTCAAACACAAACATCATCATTAGTAACTGTCACAAACCCCTGGACCTGATACAACTTCAATAAGTGGCCAACTTCCTCTAAGCACCAAACTGCAAGTATAAATGTAAATATAACAGTTGAACAACCGCTGGTCTAGTGTTAGGAGATGGGCTCTCTTTCGCGGTGTGGGGGAAAGGGAACATTGATGTGGGTCATAATGTCAAAGCTGGTTTTCATCCAAACACCAAATATAGCGAAATGGTAAGGACGTATAATGTAGGTACTCTCAGCTTGTCTTACATGTATGTTCACTGTCTAGGGCAGGGCTGCCCAACCCTCTTCCTGGAGATATACCGTCCTGTGGGTTTCCAGTCCAACCCTAATTTAACACACCTGATTCTACTTAGCTGCTCAACAAGACCTTAACTAGCTGAATCAGATATGCTATATTAGGGTTGGACTGGAAACCTACATGACAGTGGATCTCCAGGAAGAGGGTTGGGCATCCCCGGTCTAAGGTAAACCATAGGGCCTAGGCCACACCCCCAAAACATACAAATCAGTCTTGAATCTGTTTTTTACATTTATTTGTTCGCAAAGTACAACAAAAATTCAAACACAAACGCATTAGATTTACATTCAAGAACCAATTTATTGTGAGCTATCTAACTCAAATATTAGGACTCCTGTCTTCAGCATTTCATCTTGTTATTCTGGACTATCCCAAATATAATCCAACAGTATGGAATTAAAATAGTGTTCAGTAATTACACCCAGATATTGCACAGTATAGCCAGGTAGGAGTGTTGATGGCTCTGACACATAAATTGAATGAAAGTAGCAAACCAATTATAAGTGCTGTTCAAGCACAGTGCACAAATATCACATTATTCAAACAGGGCCGGATTACCGAACGGGCACGTAACAAAATGTGTAGAATTGCATTATAAAACGGCACATGTTGAAATGCAGAAAGTTAGCTGTATTCTCCTCCCAAAATATATATTTTTTGGGGCCCTGAGGCCCAAAATGCATTAGTCCGGCCCTGGATGCAATGCACTACCAGCAACCAATAAACAGTCAGCTCTTGCTGCCATCTTTACTCATAATTGGGTTTATGTATGCTAAAATACATAATACAGTTGAAGGAATTAGCAAATGAATGAGCAGGCTCTGAATTCACTGTGTGTCGAAACATTGGTTCATCAATACAATACATATCTGGGAGTATTGTGAGAAATAGCTTTTAATTTCATCAAGCCGCTTAAATCCAATCTGTCTGTTGAGCCAGTGAGGAACAAAATGCCCTTTATGATATTCATGATCAAATATCGAGTCCTGCCACAATATATACTGTAGGTTATTGACTAGTCTTAGATCATGGTTCAGAGTATTTGCTGTTGAGGCTACGGTGAAATCACACAGCGATTCAAACAAAGCGTCCTGTTGTGATTGGCTGATTACACCTGAGCAATACGAGTTGACTACAACTCATAGAGGAGGACCTGGAAACGCAGCGTTCAGTTATGTGATTGGCTGTGAGTGATGCCATGACTACCCATGCCGTAACCGGTCATAATCCCACTTAAATGTTTATGCTACGTTTGAGGGGGCGCAGTTTGCCAGTGATATAGCACGGAGGTGGCATGCTGTAGCAACAACTGGCAAAACACTGCAGGCGTTGTATACACTACAGACAGAGTGAAGCAGTAAATCAAGGATCTGTTTTTAGAAGGTCTCACAGACTTAAACTTAGCCCCATAGGATGACTATGTACCATAAAGGCTATGCTTTGTTTTAACCCATCTGAACTGGCATAACACACATACCTTATTCCAGAGCCATGTATTTAGATTTTTTTAAATTATATTGTTCTAATTCTAGACATTGTTACATAGCCTTATAGACATATTTCCCATGTAATGTAAATGGGCCGCTAACATGGCTGCCATGTATTGTTGTCTCATGTCAATGCATCATAAAGCAAAAACCACAATGTCCCAACTCTCTAAATACATGGCTCTACCTTATTCTAGTGAACATTAATGTGTCTGTTCAGACATGCGATCGTGGAAAACAGGCCTTCTAGTATGCTTTTCTATATATATATATCCATTTGTCTCTTGCTGCACCAGCTAACAGACAATACATTTGGCCAGATATTATGAATAGCAACACGAGAAATAGAGTTGCAAAATTTCGGGAACTTTCAATAAATTCCATGTTTTTCCCAAAATCCCAGTTGGAGGATTCCCAGAATCAGTAGGGGAATAAGGAGGAAATCTGGAATTCTACAACCAGGATCTCAGGAATATCAGGGAATTTATCAAAAGTTTATCAAAAAGAATTTTTCAACCTTAACTAGAACAGAGGGATACTACTTCCATGAACTGTAGTGTTAGCCTTCACAATAATGAACCCTGAACTAATAATACATTTATTGTTTCAGCACTTAATTCAGAACTGTAAGAGATAGACCTAATTTAGAGGTGGGACTTGGCAGTAAAATGTAGGTTGAAATACTTTCTATTTACCGTTCTGTATAACTCAACATAACTTCAAGTTCCTATAATAATAATAAACGAATAACTGCGTGAATATCTGGTAAATGTTTACTTTAAAAACCTGGCTTCTTCAGCAGATGCATCTCTGAGTTGCGTCTGGATGTTGATACAAGACTTGGCCAACATAATCAGTACCAAAACAACAAGTGTGTGTGCACGCTGAAGACAGGAGAGCAAACATTTCTGTCTGTAGTTTTGGAGTGTTGGTGTCTGAGGGGTGTGTATGTGTACGTGTGTGAGATGGGGTCAGATTCGAGTCAGCTGATGCCAGAAACTGGACGGCATGAAGCTCTCCATCTTGTCTGCGAAGAAACCCAGGGGTGTGAAGAGGGTGCTGAAGAACTGAGGAACAAAACAAAGTCATTTCAATACACCACTTTCAATAGCCTACAACCCATCCAGAGATGGGGATATACGGTTCTATATGCAAAAAATAAGATTCTGAGAATTGGCCAATTCTGAACCCTCATTGGTTTGAATGGTGTCAGCATTCAATTTAACAACATGAATTGTGGTATTTAGAGCATTATATAGTTGGGCTCCCGAATGGCGCAGCGGTCTAAGGCACTGCATCTCAGTGCAAGAGGTGTCACTGCAGTCCCTGTTTTGAATCCAGGCTGCATCACATCCAGTCGTGATTGGGAGTCCCATAGGGTGGCGCACAATTGGCCCAGCGTCGTCTGGGTTTGTCTGGGTTAGGCCGTCATTGTAAATAAGAATTTGTTCTTAACTGACTTGCCTAGTTAAATAAAGGTTATATATAGGGAGGATAAATGAAAGTGACACTACCAGCAGAAGCATGGTGACTTCTATTGAGGGCAGGGGGCACATTAGAATGTACCCTTCATCTAAGGCTGAACACCAGAGCTTGTATCACTACTACACTCTGGACCCAGGTGTAATTCTATAAAATGCTCTCCCAAAACAAATAAGCAAGTAGAGAGAGGAGACCCATAACCCTTGCTGAGGCCTCTCCCTCTCCAGCTTAAACAAATAGAAATCATCCACGATCACACATCTGAAAAATGTTCAACCCCAATAGTTCAATCCACCATAAACAACACTTTGTGTTTATGAAGCAATACATTCGCGAGGTGAACAGATGGTTTTGACAGGATATGGGAAGCAAGGCCACAGCATTGTTCTAGTATGTGGAACTATGGCCAAGCATGTCATGTGATGGGTCTCTCTTCTCCAGTTCTAACCCTCACTTAATAGATACACAAACTAGGGCTGGGTGGTATCCAGATGTTCATACCATTCTTGTACCATACTGGGGTATACGTATAGGTGCCTGAGCAATGGAGCAGCTGGACCCACACTTTCAAAATAGGGTGGCAAACGTATGTTTTTGTACCCTCACTTTTTTACCAGAAAATGATCATGATGTATTGGGTAATGTCATTTTCAATGATTAGTAATGTTTTAAAGTAGTCTGTATTAAAATAGATATGTCCATTTTATATAGGACACTGTATAATATTTAACAGATTGCATTTTGGGCTCCCGAGTAGCGCAGCGGTCTAAGGCACTGCATCTCAGTGCAAGAGATGTCACTACAGTCCTTGGTTCAAATCCAGGCTTTATCACATCCGACCATGATCGGGAGTCCCATAGGGCGGCGCACAATTGGTCCAGGTTTGGCCGGGGTAGGCCGTCATTGTAAATAAGAATTTATTTTTGACTGACTTGCCTAGTTAAATAATGGTTAAATAATTTTAAAAACTATAATAATACAATTTGAACCCACTCCTCGTCGCCTCAAGATGAATGGTATTGACCAATAGAAAGTCTTCACTCCTGCGTGCTCTGTGATGGTTCAGTAAAGTTACACCGCTGGTGTTCAATATGACCTGCTAAATATTTATTTCTATCTATTTTGTTGCGCTGTCGTTTCATTTGTATTGTTGTTTCATGTCAGAGTGTTTGGTCCAATGGTGTTGTTACATATCATTTTCATTGTATCATTTCCTGGGTGAGCCCCATAAGCCAGCGCACTGTGGCCGTTTCAGCGTTACAATGTAGCCAAGTTTTGTCTATATGCACCTATGCCCAAATGAAAAAGCACAGGATATTTGTATCACGATAAAACAGCTCTGCTTGGTTTGGTAACTAATTTCGACCAAATAAGCAATTTAGACCCTCTTCTCATCAAATATGTTGGTGCTGAGACAAGTTCAATTTAAACATGTTCATGGAGACAGTGCTTCAAACAATGGCACCATAAAAAGTCCATGTCGGAGTTAAAGCGAAACATCAATTAATGGGCTTGCTGAGACTACACTTTTGTTAATACTCATACTTTTCATGATTATTCTGTTTATATTCTACTCACAGTGGTTGTTGTTCAAAAAGGCCACTATTAAACAGAATTACATTTATTTATTTTTTGATAGTTGCAGGCTACAGATTTGTTCAAACGTAAAACCGTTTAATTTTCACTCATCTTAAAAAAGCCAAGATTCTCAAGGTAGGCTGCAGTAGAAAGATTTTTGTTCTCATAATTCAGATTCAGTGTTTAATAGTCACATGTACAGGATTGCAGGTGTGATTGCAGGGTACAGTAAACATCTTAGTCCTACATGTTGGAGCTCGGATACTAAGTAAAAATAAAACAATGAAAATGGTAATACATAAAACAACAGAAATGGCACTATATACACATCATAACTGTAGCAATGATTCATGAAATCAGTAATGAATAAAAAATGCATGGCTATAAAAACCAAAACGCAATTACATTACTTTGTTTCTATTCATCAAATTAGGCCTACACAATAACAAAATATGCAGGCTGTAAATGAGTAGCTTGTGAAAAAATGTTTTAGTATTTAATGGCCTAATTAAAATAATGGCCTAATTTAATGGCCTAAAGAAAAAAGGTTGGAGACCCCTGCTCTATCTCAAATTGCTCAAATATGACCCATATTACAGGAGCTACATTTTATTCTTTCTATTGCAAATTCGGTGACTCAATTTATTTATTTATAATAAACTTCCCAGTCCAAATTGGTTGTTGATCATTGTTAGACAACCATTTGCAGGTCTTGCCATAGATTTTCAAGCAGATTTAAGTCAAAACTGTAACTCGGCCACTCAGGAACATTCACTGTCTTCTTGGTAAGCAACTCCAGCTTAGATTTGGCTTTGTGTTTTAGGTTATTGTCCTACTGAAAAGTGAATTCATCTCCCAGAGTCTGCTGGAAAGCATACTGACCCAGGTTTTCCTCTAGTATTTTGTGCTTAGCTCCATTCCATTTCTTTTTAATCCTGAAATCCCCCCCCCCCCCACAGTTCTTAACGATTACAAGCATACCCATAACATGATGCAGCCACCAATATGCTTGAAAATATGGAGTGGGACTCAGTAATGTTTTGTATTGGATTTGCCCCAAACATAACACTTTAATTCAAGACAAAAAGTTAATTGCCTTGCCAATTTCTTTTGCTGTATTACTTTAGTGCTTTGTTGCAAACAGGATGCATGTTCTATAATATTTGCATTCCTTCTTTTCACTCAATTATGTTAGTATTGTGGCGTAGCTACAATGTTGATCCATCCTCAGTTCTCATATCACAGCCATTAAACTCTCTGTTTTAAAGTCACCATCATCACGAAATCCCTGAGCAGTTTCCTTCCTCTCCAGCAACTGAGTTAGGAAGGACGCCTGTATCTTTGTTGTGACTGGGTGTATTGATACACCATCCAAAGTGTAATTGATAACTTCACCATGCTCAAAGGGCTATTCAAGGTCTGCTCTTTTTTTTATCTACCAATTGGTGCCCTTCTTTGCGAGTTATTGGAAAACCTCCCTTGTCTTTGTGGTTGAATCTGTGTTTGAAATTCACTGATCGACTGAAGTATTCATTCAAAAATCATGTTAAACACTATTATTGCACACAGTGAGTACATGCAACTTGTGACTTAAGCCCATTCTCCTAATTTTTTTTGTAGTTGCCATAAGAAAAGGGTTGAATACCTATTGACTAAAAGATATTTCAGCATTTAAGTTATACATTTGTAAAACAAAAAACAAACAAAAAAACATAATTCCACTTTGACATTAAGGTGTATTGTCAGAAAATATCTCAAAATAATCAATTTTAAACTCAGGCTGTAAAACAACTAAATGTGAAAAAAGTCAAGGGGTGTGAATTTCTGAAGGAACTTTACATACAGCGTATTCGGAAAGTATTCGGACCCCCTTCCCTTATTCTACATTTTGTTACGTTACAGCCTTATTCTAAAATGTATTCAATGAAATGTTTCCCACATCAATCTACACACGAAACCCCCAGTATGACAAAGCAAAAACTGTTTTTATTTTTTAGCAAATGTATAAAACTTCAAAATAAGAAATACCTTATTTACATAGGTATTCAGACCCTTTGCTAAGAGATTTGATATTGAGCTCAGGTGCATCCTGTTTCCATTGATCATCCTTGAGATGTTTCTACAACTTGATTGGAGTCCACCTATTCAATTGATTGGACATGATTTGGAAAGGCACGCACCTTTCTATATAAAAAAGGAATTGCACGTAGAGCTCCGAGACAGGATTGTGTCGCGGCACAGATATGGGGAAGGGTACCAAAACATTTCTGCAGCAGTGAAGGTCCCCAAGAACACAGTGTCCTCCATCATTCTTAAATGGAAGAAGTTTGGAACCACCAAGACTCTTCCTAGAGCTGGCCGCCCGGCCAAACTGAGCAATCGGGGAGAAGGGCCTTGGTCAGGGAGGTGACCAACTCGATGGTCACTCTGACAGAGCTCCAGAGTTCTTCTGTGGTGATGGGAGAACTGTCCAGAAGGACACCCTTCTCTGTAGCACTCCCACAATCAGGCCTTTATGGTAGAGTGGACAGACGGAAGCCACTCCTCATTAAAAAGGCACATGACAGCCCACTTGGAGTTTGCCAAAAGTCACCTAAAGGACTCTGACCATGAGAAACAAGATTCTCTGGTCTGATGAAACCAAGATTGAACTATTTGACCTGAATGCCAAGCGTTACATTTGGAGGAAACCTGGCACCATCCTTACGGTGAAGCATGGTGGTGGCGGCATCATGCTGTGGGGATGTTTTTCAGAGGCAGGGACTGGGAGACTATTCAGGATAGAGGGAAAGATGAACAGAACAAAGTACAGAGAGATCCTTAATGAAAACCTGCTCCAGAGCTCTCAGGACCTGGGGCAAAAGATTCACTTTCCAACAGGACAATGACTCTAAGCACACAGCCAAGACAACGCAGGAGTGGCTCAGCCAGAGCCGGGACTTGAACACGATCATGAGCCAGGACTTGAACACGATCAAACATCTCTGGAGAGACCTGAAAATAGCTGTGCAGCGACGCTCCTTATCCAACCTGACAGATCTTGAAACAATCTGCAGAGAAAAATGGGAGAAACTCCCCAAATACAGGTGTGCCAAGCTTGTAGCGTCATAAGTATTCAAGCCTTCTTGGTTATGTAAATGTGTTCAGTTTAAAAAAAAAATGTAATACATTTGCAAACATTTCTAAAAACCTGTTTTTGCTTTGTCATTATGGGGTATTGTGTGTAGATTGATAGGGGGGAAAAATCTAATTTGATACATTTTTGAATAAGGCTGTAACTTTCCAAATGCATTGTATGAAGTGGGTAAAACAGTATGTAAACATAATTAAAGTGACCAGTGTTCAATGACTATGTACATACAGTGGTTCGTACTGCAGCACAGCTTGCGGGCTGCCGCAGAATTCTATGGCATGTTATTTAAGTGTCAGCCATTGTTGCCATTAATGCTAGTTAGAGCTAGTTTGACCACCAGAGGGCATCTTTGAGCAGCATTTGACTGTTTTTAATACTGGCTGTACTAGAGAATTTAAAACCTTTTTTTGTAAAAACATAGTATATGGGATTGATTTTAAGGAATTTAGCTTAATTAATTTGATTAATATAATGGTGTTTCTATTCCAAGACAAACAAAAAATTATACATCTGACAGACAGCGCCTGATTCAGTAACACTAAACAAGGATTAGATGGAGGCAGATGTTATAGGCAGAGCCATGGATGTATAGCTGAGGGAAAGGTGGGAAGTATCTGGGCAACTACAGTACCTTTTATTTAGCGAGAAGAAAATAGGAGAATAGGAAAGAGAGAACAAGTTTTAACATGGGGGGGTGGGGGGAAGAGGTGACTGGCTTTCAAAAGTTGGCGCTGTACAACGTGACCGGTCGGGAGTAGGGTACTAAGTGACTTCGAATAAAGGGCAAAATAATCCTAAAAGCTCAAAACAGTGCTGAAATAGTTGACTTCACTTTGGGTGTTCCAGTAAGCAACAATTTGTTGCCTTCATTAGCCGACTTTATTCTTAAAAGAACTCCAGAGGAGAAAGGAGCCTTAAATAATTAAACAATAAAGCGATTGAAATCACAATTGCATGTGACTGTTTTTAATATATTGGCCACCAACCAAAAACACAGCATCTACCGTGGTATCCCATTTCCAGCGAAACTATTCAAGCCATCGACTCACTGATGGTTGAAGATGATGAGCGATCGGCAAAGGCCATCTGGAATCACAGTTGAAGAAACTTGAGTGGACTTATGGAAAGGCTCTGTAAGAGATTTTATATATATATATTTTTAAATTATATTTTCTATTTATTTCCAGAACATTAACCATGTGTGTTCTCTTGTTTTGTACTCTTCTGTAGTTTCGACCCAATGATTCGTGACAAACTGCAAAACCAGTTCGGATTTAAGTATTACTTTTGTATGACTGACGCCTTTAGTGAGAGGTCTAATGCTTTAATATTTAATAATTTCTGCCCTCTGAATTCATATTCATTATATAAATAGGCCCATGATAGATTTATCAAGACCAGACCCCATGTAATGTCATTCAGTGATATTTATTCCCATAGTAATTCGTTATGGATCCATTAATATATTTAAAGTCCCTAAACTCCGCAAGAGTCTATTATCCTGCTGATAGTTTAAATAAACATCTGCATTTTGAAAGAGTATTTTTATCATTATTTTATTAACGAAAGCATTAAGATGTTGATGAAGAAATACTGTACAGTATATGCTTTACCAGACATTTTGCAGTTGCATGGTTTTTGTAGTTAGAAACGTAAAACTTTAGAGTACTTACTACATTGCAAGTTAGTTTTTTTTCCCCCACACCTAGCCCGAGCTATCCTTTTGTAAAGAACGTGTCCTGCTAATAGCCCATCATGGAAACGTTGTTTGCACCCATAGGTTTTAGGCCTGCAGTAGGTTCTAATAATCCATGCCTTCAGGGAATGTTTAAAAGTCCAAAAGGTATGGGTGGAGTAAGAATTTTGGCAGTCAGAAGTACTAAAATCAACTAATGTTAGCCTTTAAATGCTTTACTATCCAAATGTTTAAAGTGCGTGTGGGCGACGGAGAGCATGCATTTGACTGTTTTTAATATTAGGGCTTTCATGAGGAGCGGAAAATTGCATGTCAATTCATAAACCATATGCCATGGAATCGGTACATTGAAAATATCTATAATGGCACTGCTGTCAATTTTTTGGTCCTTAAATGAAACTGGTATATATTTTTTATTTATCACAATTTTCATTAACCAATTTTAGTCTTTAATGCAGGGCCGACAGGCAAGTTCCTCACCTTTTTTTTTGCAACCAACTTTCTAAGGCTTGTTTAAAAAATAACGATATTTTGGAGATGATTTTGTTTCAAGTGAGCAACTGTAATCTGAATAAAGGTTAAAAGGCCATTTTTGAACATGGGGTGAGACATTCTTACTAATTTGTCAATAAAGCCAGTTTGTTATTTATTTCTGTTTTAAGAGGGAGAGAAACCAAAAGCCCACCGTTGCTATTTTTCGAAAACTCTAGTGCCAGAGGAGACTCTCAGACCGAAAACACCTCCATTAATTGCCACAGTTTAGACTACCGATAGATCAGCTTTCTAACTCCCCCTTGTGATAGTGTGGTGCAATGACAGAATGCCACCATCTACCACTAACGGTCATAACTTTTAAAGGAAGAAAAACTGTAGGGCAGCAGTCTCTAAGGTGCAGAGCAGAATACCGAGTGGTAGCCAGCTAGTAACAGTGACTAAGTTCAGGGCAAGGTACTGGGCAGAGGCTGGCTAGTGGTGACTATTTAACAGTCGGATGGCCTGAGATAGACTGAAAAACAGCTTCTCTCTGTTCCAGCTTTGATGCACCTGTATGGTCTCCTCCTTCTAGATGGTAGTGGGGTGAACAGACCGTGGCCAAAGTGGCTGAGGTCCTTGATAATCTTCTTGGCCTTCCTGTGACACAAGGAGCTGTATATGACCTGGAAGGAAGGCAATGCGCCCCCGGTGATGCGTTGGGCTGACCGCACCACTCTCTCCAGGAGAACCCTGCGGTTGCAGATGGTGAAATTAACGTACCAGGCGGTGATACAGCCCAACAGGATCCTCTCAAAGGTGCATCTGTAGAAGTGTGTGAGGGTTTTAGGTGCCAAGGTTGAAGAGGCGCTGTTAAGCCTTCTTCACCACTGTCTGTGTGGATGGACCATTTTAGGTTGTCAGTGATCGGCACGCAGAGGAACTTAAAGATTTTCACCCTTTCCACTGCGGCCCTGTTGTTGTGGATGGGGGTGTGCTCTCCCTGCTGTCTCCTGAAGTCCAAGATCAGGTATTTCGTTTTGTTGACGTTCTTTTCCTGGTACCACTCCGCCAGGGCCCTCACCTCCTCCCTGTAGGCTGTCTCGTCATTGTTGGTAATCAGGCCTACCACGGTTGTGTCGTCAGAAAACTTGATGACTGAGTTGGAGACGTGCGTGGACACGCAGTCATGGGTGAAAAGGGAGTACAGGAGGGGGCTGAGCATGCACTCGTGTAGGGCCCCTGTTTTGAGGATCAATGTGGCAGAGGTGTTGTTGCCTACCTTCACCAACTGGGGTTGGCCCGTCAGGAAGTCCAGGATCCAGTTGCACAGGGCGGGGTTCAGACCCAGGGCCCTGAGCTGAGTGATGAGCTTGAAGGGCACTATGGTGTTGAAGGCTGAGTAGTCAATGAACAGCATTCTGATTTTTTGTGTGTATTTTACCCCCCTTTTTCTCCCCAATTTCATGATATCCAATTACGATCTTGTCTCATCACTACAACTCCCCAACAGGTTCGGCAGAAGCGTAGGTCGAGTCATGCATCCTCCGAAACATGAGCCGCCTAACTGCGCTTCTTAACACTCGCCCACTTAACCTGGAAGCCAGCCGCAACAATGTGTCGGAGGAAACACCGTTCAACTGACGACCGAAGTCAGCCAGTAGGCGCCCGGACCGCCACAAAGAGTTGCTAGAGCGCGATGAGCCAAGTAACGCTCCCCCGGCCAAACCCTCCCCTAACCCGGACGCAACCCTATGTGACTCCCGGTCACGGCCGGTTGTGACACAGCCTGGGATCGAACATTAACTAGCCTCTCAAAGCACTTCATGATGACAGGAGTAAGTGCTATAGGGTGATGGTAACTGAACTAAATGACTGTCGCTTATCTTGGGTACAGGAACAATGTTAGACATCTTGAAGCAAGTGGGGACAACAGACAAGATCGTGAAAGATTGAATAGGTCCATAAACACTCCAGCCAGCTGGTCTGCACATGCTCTGAGGACGCGGCTTGGGAAGGCAGCCTTGTGAGGGTTAACATGCAATAAATGTCATACTCATGTCGGCCACGGAGAACGAGAACACAGTCCTTGTGAGTGGCGGCGGCCCACGTTGGCGGCTCTGAGTTTTCCTTGAAGCGGGCGAAAGTGGTGTTTAGCTTGTCCCTTTATAATCTGTGATTGTCTGGAGTCCCTGCCTCATACGCCTCGTGTCCAAGCCTTTGAATTGCGACTCCACTTTGTCCCTGTTGTTGCGCCTCGGATTGCCTTATGGAGGGCATAGCTGGTCTGTTTGTACACTTCCATGTTCCCAGTCACCTTGCAGTGGTTAAATGCAGTGGTTCGCGTTTTCAGTTTTGCACGAATGTTGCCATCTATCCACGTTTTTTGGTCCTAATCGTGACAGTGGAAACATCCTCTATGCACTTCTTGATGAACTCAGTCCCCGAGTCAATGTGTACATCAATACAATTCTCAAAAGGCAGCCTGGATAATTTCCAAGTTCGCATGATCAAAATAATCTTGAAGCATAGATTACAATTGCTCAGACCAACGTTGAACAGTATCTTACCACTAGTACTTCCTGTTTAAGTTTCTGGCTATAGGAGGGGAGGAGCAAAATGGATGCGTGATCTGATTTGCCGAAGGAAGGGGGGCGGGGGGGGGGGCAATGCCTTATAGCCATCCAGAAGGGGGAGTAGCAATGGTCATGAGTGCTCGATGAGCGAGTAGCACAGGAGATGTGTTGATAAAATTTTGTTAACCTTTTCCTCTTATTTCCTTTATTAGTCCACAGCTACTATAAATGCGGCCTCGGGATATGCAGTTCCAGTTTGCACAAAGTCCAGTCTAGTTCCTTGGGGGGGTGGGGGGTGGGGGGATATGCACGACCGTGACGATAACAGAATACAATTATCTCGGGAGGTAATGTGCTCGGCATTTGATGTGAAATATTCCAGATCGGAAAAACAAAAGGATTTGTGTTCCTGTGCGTTACCACAATCACACCATGAGTTATTTCCTCATTGCAATTTTTTTATCCTGGCCACATTCTTAACAGTTTGGCCTATCAATCGATCACTGTGGATGGGATTGTCAGGGGAGGAGCAGGATATTTTTGAGAGTCACAGAGTTGGTAGGGTTTCACACCTGTCAATGAATTATGGGGTGGGATTTCAGGAGAGTAGATTAGTAATCTAGTCATTAAAACCCTTTTTCAATATTATTTATTGAGGCAAACCCCCCCCCCCCCAATTCTAGTGTAGAATTGTAGGTTTCATTATCATTATTAAAATGTTATGGGGAAGTCCCATGGGTATACGGTATTACCGCAGCGCACACAAGGGCCGCTGGTTATTTCCAAACATTTTTACAGATTTTTTTTACTCACAAAGCAAATTTAAGCAGTAAGGATCTTCATCCAGGAGGGGATTGATTGTCTCTACTGTAACCAAGAAGCTGGATTTTGCAAGAGAGTCACTTAGCTAGCAAGTTAGCAAAGCAAATGCATAGCTGGACGCTGAGCTGGAGATAACTATCTTAGATTTGCCAAATCATTTAAGGTAGGGTGTAGCACCCCCCCCCCCCCCCAAGCTTTAGGGTGCCCCAAACGGTATTGAAAATCATACCGTTGGTATTTCAAAATGTATATGGTATACTGCCCAAGCCTAACATATACACACACTTCTTAATGAAGTAGAGGAAATTGTGCAAAATACAGTCTCAACCTACAGCGACAACACCACACAATATGATAACATAGGCTATTCTTTATGCCTAGTACAACAATAGGAATGTATAACGTCTATACTTCATGTTAACATATCGGCCCAATTGAGCATGGTTTTTCACATTCAGGTAGACAACATTATAGACTGAAAAGTTGTGACTACAAATTTTCATCTTGAGTGTGGTCTTCACACATTCCTTGCTGAAGTGTATTTTGGCCAACTATTTGCTTGCGTTTATAAAAACAAGCCTTTTGGTAAACATTTCAATAGTTCCAGGTCTACAGACACGTCCACCCAGACACAAGCAGAACAGTGTGTAGTGACCAAACGCATAGCTGGAGCCCTGAGTTGGAGATAATTTATTTGGCACACCTAAGATAGTTAAGCAAGGGCGTAGCACGGACCCCTCAAGCTTTAGGGCACCCCAAACGGTATTGAAAATCATACTGTCTGACGGTATTTCAAAATACCTCAGTATACGGTATATACACGGTATACCGCCCAAGCCTACACACACAATCCTTAATGAAGTAGAGGACTGTAATTAGGAAATTGTGCAAAATACAGCAACGACACCACACAATATGATAACATAGGCTAGTCTTTATGCCTAGAACAACAACTGGAATGTATAATGTCTATAATTCACGCTAACATATCAACCCAATTGATCATGGTTTTAAGATATCAGCTTAATTAATCAAGGCTTTAACATATCTTCCCAATTGATCATTGTTTTAAGATATCAGCTTAATTGATCATGGTTTTAAGATATCAGCTTAATTGATCATAGTTTTAAGATATCAGCTTAATTGATTATGGTTTTAAGATATCAGCCCAATTGATCATTGTTTTTCACATTCAGGTAGACAACATTATAGACTGCAAAGTTGTGACTGCAAGTTTTCATCTGGAGTGTGGTCTTCATACATTCCTTGYTGAAGTGTATTTTGGCCAACTATTTGCTTGTGTTTATAAAAACACGTCTCTTGGTAAACATTTCAATAATCAGAAATCTACAGACACGTCCACCCAGACGCAAACAGAACCGTGTGTAGTGACGAGRAGTCAGATGTTTCAAAGTGTTTAAAGACACTCAATCAGATAAGATTTACAAAGAAACAACTTTCTCTTTCGTCATATCACTCAGTCACCTACAGTGCCTTGCAAAAGTATTCATCCCCCTTGGCGTTTTTTCTATTTTGTTGCATTACAACATGTAATTTAAATTTATTTTTTATTTAATGTAATGGACATACACAAAATAGTTGAATTTGGTGAAGTGAAAATGTAAAAAAATTAGATTATATGAAATAAATAACAGAAAAGTGGTGCATGCATATGTATTCACCCCCTTTGCTATGAAGCCCCTAAATAAGATCTGGTGCAACCAATTAGCTTCAGAAGTCACATAATTAGTTAAATAAAGTCCACCTGTGTGCAATATAAGTGCCACATGATCTGTCACATGATCTCAGTATATATACACCTGTTCTGAAAGGCCCCAGAGTCTGCAACACCACTAAGCGAGGGGCACCATGAAGACCAAAGAGCTCTCCAAACAGGTCAGGGACAAAGTTGTGGAGAAGTACAGATCAGGGTTGGGTTATAAAAAATATCAAAAACTTTGAACATCCCACAGAGCACCATTAAATCCATTCTTAAAAAATGTAAAGAATATGGCACCACAACAAACCTGCCAAGATAGGGCCGCCCACCAAAACTCACAGACCAGGCAAGGAGGGCATTAATCAGTGAGGCAACAAAGAGACCAAAGATAACCCTGAAGGAGCTGCATGGCTCCACAGCGGAGATTGGATTACCTGTCCATAGGACCACTTTAAGCCGTACACTCCACAGAGCTGGGMTTTACGGAAGAGTGGCCATAAAAAAGCCATTGCTTCAAGAAAAAAATAAGCAAACACGTTTGGTGTTCACCAAAAGGCATGTGGGAGATTCCCCAAACATATGGAAGAAGGTACTCTGGTCAGATGAGACTAAAATTTAACTTTTGGCCATCAAGGAAAACGCTATGTCTGGTGCAAACCCAACACCTCACATCTCCCCAAGAACACCATCCAACCAGTGAAGCATGGTGGTGGACACATCATGCTGTGGGGATGATTTTCATCGGCAGAGACTGGGAAACTGGTCAGAATTGAAGGAATGATGGATGGTGATAAATACAGGGAAATTCTTGAGGGAAACCTGTTTCGGTCTTCCAGAGATTTGAGACTGGGACGAAGGTTCACCTTCCAGCAGGACTCTAAGCATACTGCTAAAGCAACACTGGAGTGGTTTAAGAGGAAACATTTAAATGTCTTGGAATGGCCTAGTCAAAGCCCAGACCTCAATCCAATTGAGAATCTGTGGTATGACTTAAAGATTGCTGTCTACCAAAGGAACCCATCCAACTTGAAGGAGCTGGAGCAGTTTTGCCTTGAAGAATGGGCAAAAATCCCAGTGGCTAGATGTGCCAAGCTTATAGAGACATACCCCAAGAGACTTGCAGCTGTAATTGCTGCAAAAGATGGCTCTACAAAGTATTAACTTGGGGGGGGGGGGAACAGTTACGCACGCTCAAGTTCAGTTTTTTTGTCTTATTTCTTGTTTGTTTCACAATTTAAAAAAATGGATCTTCAAAGTGGTAGGCATGTTGTGTAAATCAAATGATACAAACCCCCCCAAAATCTATTTTTTAATTCCAGGTTGTAAGGCAACAAAGATAAGGAAAATGCCAAGGGGGGTGAATACTTTCGCAAGCCACTGTAGTCTGAAAACAACATCCATCCTCCATAAGATGGAGAGAGTTACAAAGCACACATTGAATTAGGCTAGTCTCTACTGACCAACTGCCACCAATGATCTACAGAATAGGTAGCCTTTTYTTTGACAGTATGATGGTATTTTTTGTTTTTTTAAATAATAAAAGTTCTAAACTTGCTTTATGAGTAGTGTGACCCTAGGGTGGCAACACATACATTCTAAGTGATTTCAAATGGGTCTTTCTCCATTCTGATTGTTTTATACTGTTCAATTCAATTTCCTGCATTTCCATAAATTTTTGCATTTACTGCACTTATTTTAGGTAATTTTCACACTGCCATGTAGGGCTGCACGATATGGGGGGGAAAACTAGGCCTTATTTTTAACCAAATATTGCAATTGCAATTTGACTTGCGATTTAGGTCAAAACACTTGGGTGAACTGTAGGAATCATGGAAATAGAATGATCA
The DNA here is from genome assembly GCF_002910315.2 of Salvelinus sp. IW2-2015. Taxonomy (NCBI): domain Eukaryota; kingdom Metazoa; phylum Chordata; class Actinopteri; order Salmoniformes; family Salmonidae; genus Salvelinus; species Salvelinus sp. IW2-2015. The sequence goes on from NC_036838.1 coordinate 55,519,359, forward strand.
TTCTAATTCTGTAGTTAGAATATAATAGTGGGCACTTTGAATACAGTGTTGTTTGACATGACAATGAATGAAAATGCCAGGCAGGAGTTATTGTGACAGGGTAGGAACCAACGTGATCATCAATGTTTCCTAGGGGACACTATAATCTTTGTCTGTATTATCTAGCTACGTTTGCTCTGACTCAGTACATTTATTAGCTAGCTAGCCAGCTAACTAACGATTAGAATTAGCGGCTAACACGATTTAGCTTAGCTAAGAAAAGACAAACTAGATGTTTGCAGATGTAAGGAACAAAGTGTAATTATAGAACGCTTGTGGATTTATATTAAGCAAATGTCACCAAAATTGTTGCATGTGCTTCATTGACGATGCAGACTGAACGCAGGTGTCTGGTGGTCAAGCAACAACAAATGCGCTCCTTGAGTGATAGGGGGCGGGGCTAAGTATGTGAGGAAAGCGGCATGGAGAGCTATTCTTTTTTAAATGTTTTTTATTTAACCTTTATTACTAGGCAAGTCAGTTAAGTAAAACATTTTTACAATGACGGCCTACCCCGTCCAAACCCTCCCCTAACCCAGACAATGCTGGGCAAATTGTGCGCCGCCCTATGGGACTCCTAATCACGGCCGGTTGTGATTCAGCCTGGAATCGAACCAGGGTCTGTAGTGACGCCTCTAGCACTGAGATGCAGTGCCTTAGGGCTCCCGAGTGGCGCAGCGGTCTAAGTTGTAGCAGTGTAAACAATAAAAATGGACGTTACACATGGCATATCACATTTAACAAACCAAACATTTGTTATAGAAGGTCAAGTAAAAACCCAAACCGGTCCGTGCATCAATACCGGTATATAGTAAAATACGGTATACCGCCCAGTCCTAGTTGAGGACAGCTATGCCTACCATGTAGTGTGACTAGGAGTAGATTACATGTAGTGGGAATAGGAGTGAATAAGAGGAAGCCAGGGGGAGGTTAACCTCAGAGAATGGTGGGGGCCTGGCCGTTCTTCCCTCCAGCCTCTGAGGCTTTCATGTAGTGCCTCTATCTGGCCCTTACACAAACCAGGCTCTCCGCCGCGCTGTAAAAACCAGACTCTGCCGTGATGTAAAAACCAGGCTCTCCACTATCTAGAGGTAGCCTTTCCCATAACAAAAGTCTGAGCATGAGACGGTCTCTGAGGGCTTGCTTTTACCCAGGCTAATAGCCCTGCTGTGTAAAGTGAGAGCTAATAAACAGGGCCACTGTAAACAGAGGATTAGCCTAGTGTGAGAGAGGGCCTAGCCAAAGAAGCTAAAAACAGAAACACAGTCTGCCACACGTGTCTTATGAATACATAAGAAATGGGACTAAATCACATACATCAAAACATGTTGGTCTCATGTTTCATGAGCTGAAGTAAAATATCCCAGAAATTTTCCATACCCACAAAAAACATTTCTCTCCAGTTTTGTGCACAAATTTGTTTACATACCTGTTAGTGAGCATTTCTCTTTTGCCAAGATAATCCATCCACCTGACAGGTGTGGTATATCAAGTGCACCTTGTGCTGGGGACAATAAAAGGCCACTAAAATGTGCAGTTTTGCCCCACAACACAATGCCACAGATGTCTCAAGCTGAGGGAGCGCGCAATCGGCATGTTGACTAGAATGGAATGTCCACCAGAGATGTTGCCAGAGAATTTAATGTTCTTCATTTCTCTACCATAAGCCGCTTCTCCAACATCGTTTTAGAGAATTTGGCAGTACGTCCAACCGGCCTCACAACCGCAGACTATGTGTAACTACGCCAGCCCAGGACCTCCACATCCGGCTTCTTCACCTGCGGGATCGTCTGAGACCAGTTATCCGGACAGCTGATGAGAATTTCTGCCTGTAATAAAGCCCTTTTGTGGGGCTAAAACTCATTCTGATTGGCTTGGCCTGGCTCCCCAGTGGGTGGACTTTGCCCTCCCGGGCCCACCCATGCCTGCGCCCCTGCCCAGTCATGCGAAATCCATAGATTAAGGCCTAATGAATTTATTTAAATTGACTGATTTCCTTATGAAATTGTTGCATGTTGCATTTATATTTTTGTTCAGTGTATTTCCAGCAACCAACCTAGTCATGACTGTTGTAAAGTTCTGCCTACGGCCTAGTATGAAATGTATTCGTGATGCTGAGGCGGCATTGGCACGCACTAACTACGCTCTTAAGCTCTTGATGGTTGCTAGGCAGCGCCCGCTACTACTATCATCCTGCCAGTTCTAAACTTTGCAAGGCATGTCACTTCACCCGTCTCTTCGCATAGTCCAACACTTGCACTGTTTTCTTAACCACAACTGGATGGATCCATAAAGAATTACTTGGGGAATAAATATCACTGGTTGACGTAAATATTGGAATGAAGTAGGCGAATGCAAGTGGAAGGAATGAAGTAGGCGAATGCAAGTGGAAGGAATGAAGTAGGCGAATGCAAGTGGAAGGCAAATTGTTGTGTAATGAATCTCCCAAAGTCATCCACATGTTATAATACATTTGAAGCAATAGCCTGCCAGTGTGTTCACTATTTCAGCACCATTTCCTGCTGCTTTTAGACAAGCGTGGAGAGTCATCTTGATAAATCAATCAATGTCAGATTTGTATTTTTACTGAATCTCTGTTTGGATATAGGTTAGGCTACAATTAGGCTGTGGAAATGTCGAGTTGGCTCATTCATTAGCACTGATCAGAACATTTTGTCAGCATGTTATGTAGTTTAACAAGTGGATTGTTTTTCACTTCACTCACACCCGCTTAGTAGCCTAGGCCTACACGCGACCAAAAGCCTGTACTTGTCTTAATCAATCAATGGGATTTTTTTTTTTACTGATTCTGCATCTGTATATTTGGTTAATTTTCTGGTTGGCAAACAAGTGGAGGTGGTAGCTCATCTATTTGTTTACTCATCTATCGCTGATCAGAACCATTTAGCATGCAATAATGTAGTCTTAATCAAGTGTAGGCCTATTATTTTGCTCGATCTCGTAAAGGCAACTCCAAAAGCCTGCAGAGATTGTGGAATAGAAACACGACTCAAATGCTTTTCAAAATATAGATTGCTATTATTTTCTATGGGTATCATGATATTCTCAATGTAAGACCCTACGCCTGCTCCCTAACAAAGTGAATGCGAGGGTAGGAAACAGATGAAACGTGGATTTAAAAAAAATAAAAGCATGGGCTTGTTTCAAAATATCACTTTTTTATATGAGTGATATTCATATAAATATCGGTTCCAAATGTTCCAGCGGTTCCAAATGTTGCCGTGACACAAAAGTTGTGGGAAAAATATGATTTGTATTTTATTCTGTTATATTTCATTATATTCTTAACCTATTATAAAATATATGTGTTTTGACTGTGATCAGGGTAGCCTAAGTGTGTCTTGTCTGTTTAATGAACAAAATTCTTTAAAAAGTCTGTTATCATTCAACGTGAYACGACTCATTTTCATGCAAGTTTATTCATTGAAAAATACTGCACTAAACATCTTAGTTAGATGTAAAATTGCCCGACTAAGATTTCTTGAGTTATCTTAGATGAATTCTGAATATTTTGAGGACGTGTATACTGGCTATGGCGCCTCAAACTTGACAAACAGTAGTAATGCAGATTTTTCTCATTTTTCAAGCAAAGGTCTTTTTACGGAGTATGTGAGAACACTCGTTGGGTTCGGCTAGCCGGGTTCAGCTAGGCGCCAGACTAACTGAAGCATGCTGATGCCTTTAGCCTGTTGTCGTAGTGACAGGCACTATCATCCAGAAGCTGAACCTCCACATTCCCTGGAGACCCTCCTGACAGGGTGCGGCTCTGTGGAAAACTGGCATCATCAAAGCAAGCTACATTCTCAGGTCTGATATACTATCCAAGTACAGTGCTGCTGAACAGAGGTGTTGTTCGCCTGTTCTGAACCAACATTTCCATCTTTCCCACGAGACTTGGAACTGGCAATGCAAGACTAGCCTGTTAGACTATTACTATCCTAGATCTGAACTAGTACCCAGAGTGGCCCTCCTAGCTGTTGATCCTTGGATGGTCTTCAAGTCCTGCTATCCAATACAGTGAACTGAACTACTAACTACCTGGCTGGGACAGAGCTTAGTTGGAGATGCTGCTTCTGTGCTGTGACATTCATGGAATTTTGGAGGACAGTTATTTGTCAGTCAAATGACCGCAGGTCACCGTTATAATTGTCTGTTTTTTTTTATTTAAGACGCACATTTTCCCCCCTCCACTCTTGACTTCAGGGAGGGTGACGTTGCCTAGGAAACCAAAGACTTGATTGCTACAACACCTTGCTTGCTTCAGCAAGGACCAACACATTTTCATCACGTTGTAAAGAGTCCATGTTACCGCGGAAATGGACTCAACCGCACAAATTTCCGGCCATCCCGTCGTCAGTCAGATGCTCGTTCCAGTTTATTTTTTTCATACCGGTTATTTATTTTCATTATGGTCTTCATCCATAATTGTCAGATACACAATTATACGGTAATTGTGCCATCCCTATTCTGCGCCAAGTCATAAAGTACTCTTGAAATCTACAAAAGGATATGGTTAGGCTACATTTCATTCTCAAACCTTGGAGACAAAACAGACCCATGAAATAAGATATTAAATCATACAAGATTTTGGCTAGATTGCTTAACTATTGTGCACAACAAGTTGATGGAGAGCAGCAGTTGAGGTGTAGGGAGTGAATGTGCAGTGAAACACACCGGCGCCTCGACCACCAGACCCAGGCATCCCATGAGCCTCGTTGTTGACAGAGACGAGAGGCAGCGACAACACCAGAGGTCAACCGGGTCAGAGTATATAATAACATGCATACAACCAACGGTGTATAAACCCTGGATTGCTGATGCTATGTGTATTTGGCAATGAGAGGCACTGAAGCCATGCATACATGTCTTAATAATTGAATTGTTCCCATTAAAACTCTAAATTCTAATTTAAACAGATCCAGTCCAATATCAAACAATTATTCTAGGATCAGTGGAAGAGAAGTGCAGGACTTACTGCTTTGACAAAGACGCCCATGAGCTCAGGGAACTGGTGTGTGAGCATGGCCAGCATGGCAGTGAAGGAGCAAAGGCCCGCTGTGAAGAGGATGAAGAAGGGAAGCTCTTTCTTCGGGTACACAGACACCTCATGGAAGGCTGCAGAAGAGGAGAGTGAGAGAGGTGGGGTGGGGGTAGAGAGGCACATATCATGAGTGGACAGCAGAATTGACCTTTGCATTGAGTATACTGTATAGTAGTGACTTATCCTACATACTCGGCAGCAGTTCCCGATCTGCTGTTTCTGTGCACCCAGGGTAGGGGTAAAACAGGTGACCCTTCTCTAGAGGGTAGGGAATTATCCGAAAAGCTGCAGGAGAGAAATGCATTAAAAAAACACATCAATGACTTTTAATGCGAGTACATAATCCTTTAACTAAATCAACCAATTAATCAATTAACCCACTAATTCATCAATCAATCAATGTCCTACAACTAGTACGTACTGCCTTCCCAGGTGCAGTGCAGCAGGTTTAAGGCTCCCTCGGCCCTCTTCCAATGCTGCAGGTGAAAAAAGGCGTAGGCCACCGCCTCGCTGTCCCCCCTCTTCAGGATGTGTTCTGGAGGCAGGATCAGACTCTTCATCTCTAATAAATACTAGACAGAGGGAGACAGGATCAGACTCTTCATCTCTAATAAATACTAGACAGAGAGAACAGGATCAGACTACTTCATCTCTAATAAATATAGACAGGAGGGAGACAGATCAGGACTCTCCATCTCTAATAAATACTAGACAGAGGGAGACAGGATCAGACTCTTCATCTCTAATAATACTACAGTCAGCAGAGGGAGACAGGATCACTCTTCATCTCTAATAAATATACTAGACAGATGGAGACAGGATCAGGCTCTTCATCTCTAATAAATACTAGACAGAGAGGAGACAGGATCAGACTCTTCATCTCTAATAAATACTAGACAGAGGAGACAGGATCATACTCTTCATCTCTAAATAAATCTAGACAGATGGAGACAGGATCAGGCTCTTCATCTCTAATAAATACTAGACAAGAGAGACAGGATCAGTCTCATCTCTAAAATACTAGACAGAGAAGAGCGACAGGATCAGACTTTCATCTCTAATAAATACTAGACAGGAGAGGAGACAGGATCAGGCTCTTCATCTCTAATAAATACTAGCAAGAGAGACAGATCAGACTCTTCATCTCTATAAATACTAGACAGAGGGAGGACAGGATCAGGCTCTTCATCTCTAATAATACAGACAGAGGAAGACAGGATCAGACTCTTCATCTCTAATAAATACTAGACAGGGGGGAGACAGATCAGAGCTCTTCATCTCTAAATATAATTATACAGTCAGAGGGAGACAGGATCAGGCTCTTCATCTCTAATAAATACTACAGTCAGAGATGGAGACAGGATCAGGCTCTTCATCTCTAATAAATACTACAGTCAGAGAGGGAGACAGGATCAGGCTCTTCATCTCTAATAAATACTAGACAGAGGGAGACAGGATCAGACCCTTCATCTCTAATAAAAACTAGACAGAGAGGGAGACAGGATCACTCTTCATCTCTAATAAAAACTAGACAGAGAGGGAGACACGAAAGTAACACCATTAGATAACATTAAGGTCAAAGGCATTTACATCATAGTTATTTAGCAGACACTGTGTGTGTGTGTATGGCGGCGTGGCTGTGGCGTTAATCCCCTCTGAACTGGTCCCCTGGGCTGTGGAGGCCGCGGGGGCCATTGGCGTTGGGCCTGCTGGATTCCCAGGCCGCCTGCTTCACAGGACTATGAGTCTCAGTCTGACACTTTGGGAAGGTTACCATAAAGCTAATCCTGTCTAATCCCCCCCATGGTCACAAGCTCAGCCAACCAGCCAGCCCAGTGCAGAGCAGCCCAGAGCAGAGCAGCCCAGAGTCGCCCAGAGCAGAGCCGCCACGCTCGCCTGGGGCGCACCCAGGGGCAGGAGAGGGAGACAAGCCCCAACCTTCTGCTCTGCTCTTCTCTCAGCGACAGTTAGGTGGTGGTAGCTAGCTGGCTACAGTGTGAATGTGGTGGTGATGGGTATGCTTGGATAAGTGTTCAAATGTGTTCTGCACACACCACTCCTCACTGCTGTGTTTTATTTGACTGCCAAGTCGTGCGACTCTCATGTCCTCTCCAAAGTTGAGACTTTAACGTGGGTCAGCATATACTGCAAACGGGTGCTGGTCATTCTCTATACTGCTGCGCGCAGCACCTTTACCCAGGTATCCAAGTGTTTAATAAGAGGGTAGAGGTGATGTTAACCAAAGCATTTGACTGGCAGCTGTCCTGCCTGGCATGTCCTGGCATAAGGGTGGGTAACACCCCCCTAGCCCATCCCCAGTCACCTCTTTGATGAAGAGATTGCGTTTCATTGACACTCCCCTTTTATCTTGAAACACTGATGAACTGGAGTTTAACTCATAAGCCTCCCTCAGATTTTAATCTTCGGCATTTAGCACAATGGAACACTTCGACAATAATGACATCCTTTAGCCATCGTCTCATTGGCTCACGGTGCTGGTGAGGATACAGATGACCTCTGAGGCCATCTACCATGTTAGGTCACCCTCAGGCATCTGTGGACAGTACAGGACAGATGCCGAATAGGAGAATGATATTGACCATAGACACTGATCTTAGGTCAGTTTTGAATGGTTCCATCCGATGATTAGGGTCTGGTGAATGGAAGCTGATCCTAGATCTGTGCTAAGGTTTCTTCCTACTAGAGTCAGTCTATAACTACTACTCTCGGTCTCAGGTGTTGTGTCACACCTGCTACTACCTATGTGAAGCCTCCATCCCCCTGAATCCTGAACAAGGCCAAGGTGGCCATCGCCACAACACAGGCTACCAGGCACAAAGCAGCACACTCCAAAGGCGTGAGGAATTGTTACCACAGGAGTGTGCTAAATTTAAAACACATTCAGGTGTCCTTAACACATGACCAGCAGGCTGCCCTCAGTCCGGTTGCTCAACCTTTCTACCGTACCTTGGGGTAGGGGGTAGAGAGCGCATGAGAGAGAGGGAAAAAGAAAGGGGGGAGAGAGACTGASTGGGAAAGACAGGCTAAAGAGAGGTGGAGCAAGCTTGGCGGTTGAGCACTGAAACAGCTGGGTGTGTGGAGCATTTAGTGCCGTCTGTTCATGTGATGTAGCGTGATGTCCATATATAATCCCCTCAGGCCTGCTGCGATGCTGGCCCTAACACTGAACCAGAAAAACCAGAAATCTTGCCTTCATTACACTGCCCTTCCCAGGCTGGCTAGCTGGCTAGCTGGGGGGCTGGCTGGCTAGCTGGCTGGCTGGTGGGGGGGGGGGGGTGTTAGCTGGCTGCTAGGTCCCACGTTGCCAAGGGCAAAGAAAGGAATGGGGGGGATGGGGAGGGGGGTTCTTACTCGTTGATTGAAGCAGAGAATGTGGGGAAGCTGCTGGGAATGGAAGCCCACCCACAACAGAGCCAGAGCAGCTCGCTCCAGTCCAGTGAACAACTGGTATCTGTGTGTGAACACTGGCTGCTGGGCAGAAAACAGCCCACGCCAGGCATGCCTCAGGCTCTACGGCTACAGGTGCACACACTGACCATTTAGACCGACATAGACAGTGCTCCCCTGTGAAAGAGATACAGAAGATCTCAATGGGACTCAACTTGATAAATAAAGAAAGACAGGTCTGACACAAATAAATGGAAATAATCCCACTAACTGCGAAATTTCAGTCAACAACAGCCAAAAGCTTTCACTATAAGAACATTAGTGGAGTCAATGAGGTGAGTTGACACGGTGAGGCCACAGAACGTGCTTCACTCCCGAGAACACTCCGACCGACACAACTCTTTACAGGTCGTCACATCAACAGCGCTGCATGTCAGCGGACATTTTGACAGCACAGCTGAGTTCCTCCTCCTCGGGGTGTCTCGGACTCAGAGCTCAGCCGGTCTGTCTGCCTGTCTATTATGAGACGTGAAGCCCATGTGAAAGACTGAGGGAGAGGCTCTGCTTCAATGGGACAGAGATTGACAGATAGAAGAGATTAGTCTCTCCTACCTCAACGGTCTAGGGTATCACCAGTTGAAAGCAGAGGTGCTGTAGATGTGCAATATCTCTGGGATCACTACTTTATAGTCTGACCCTCCCTGTGTGTATGTCAACGCCGTAGCGGGGGGGCAGCAGTGCCCCTGGGGGCGGGTGACACTCAGGATGAGGGCCCTGTCATCAAAGCCTGGATCAAAGAGCTGAGTTTCCCCCTCTCTGCCTGTGACTACCACACATTGCAGCTCACACACACACACACACACACACAAGGAGCGCACAGGATACAACACACACAGACTACATTTTGCTGTAGGGGGTACTGCGATCTGTGTGTGTGTGCATATGAGTGAGTGTGAGAGAGAGAGTGTGTTTTAATATGGGACATCCAAGCCTAATCCCTGTGGGAAGAGATGTGCAGGAATTGTTTCTGTCCGTCTACTGCAGGGAGATACATCAGAGAGGCAGGGGCCCCTTGTTGTCTCCCAGAGCCSAGACAGATGCATGATCAGGGAGGGTGCACTTCCTGTTCAGTAGGTAGAAAACGTTTTGAAACTGGGGATGTACTACCTGACCTTGTGCAATAATAACACAGATTTGTATTTTCCATTGCAAAAGATTTTGCTACAATGTGCCATACTGAACACGACCCAGATCTCACTATGAACTCTTTAGTCCACTGATGGATAGCCATGACAACGGAATAATAATTAGACTAATATTGTCTCCTTTAGTAAAATCCACTAAGTGTATGGTACCATGTTCTTCTGTGCAGCAGAGAGAGTAGAAGTGGCTCACAGGTCCAGTCCTGACTACAGCAGCTACGTTTACTATGCAGTGCAATATTGACACCCACTGGCTAACATAGGTCACTACAGGTAATACAGTGGAGCAAAGTCAGCTCGCTTCAGGTTGAGAAGTTGATCTCTGCAGCCATCATTCAAGAGGAGTATGGCGTACAGAGACAACTAAATAGCTATCACCTGTGTGTGTAAAATATGAGACTTTGCTCAAATAAAGCAAACTGTATATACAGACAATGTCGTATATCAGTCGTGTTAACCCCACCATTGGTTCAGGTCTGGAGTTAGATAGGATACGCTAAGATGATCCTAGATCTGTACATTTCTCCCCACTAATGGTTAAGGTTAGGATTTGGATTGGGTAAACTGATACTAGATCTGTGACTGAGGGTCTGGACTGACCTTTGGCACATGTGGGTTAAACTCCACAGCTCTGTGTATAGCCTCCACAGCGTTCATCTCTGCAGTGCTCAGGCCCCGCCGGGATGCTGCCTCAGGCGAAAACCTGATAGATAGAGAAAGAGAGAGAGAAGACACACCCATGGTAAGACACAGGAGTCAGGACAGCTTTAAGGAGGAAATATCATGCACAAATAGGGGGTTTGATGTCACACAAACAAGCCTTAAAGATTAGTCTGACCTATAAAGACCGATGCATCCATGTCAAGTATAGATCATACTGTTTGTTTATATCTTAAAAATGTTACATTAAATCACATTTCTGTCTTTCCACAGGGACATACTTCTCTGATACAGCCCGTGCTTTCAGCAGTGCAGATGTGTAGCATATAGTGGCTGACTTTGGCAAGCTGATATCTACAACGAGAACACATGACGGTTATTTCACTTTAAACTCAAATGAGGAGTCTGGAAATCATGAGTATCAAAATCAAATTTGTCACATGAGCCAAATACAGCAGGTGTAGACCTTAATGTGAAATGCTTACTTACAAGCCCTTAAACAACAATGCAGTTAAGATAATAGAGTTAAGAAAATATTTACTACATAAATTACAGTAAAAAAAACAATAACAAGGCTATATTCAGGGGGTACCGGTACCGAGTCAATGTGCAGGGATACAGGTTAGCCAAGGTCATTTGTACATGTAGGTAGGGGTAAAGTGACAAAGGACTGGTTCAAAGTTGTAGTAGTTAGTTGGCTTGAATCCTGTTTTGCTGATGTGGTCCTGCGTGGCTCAGTTGGTAGCATGATGCTTTCAACACCACGATCATGGCTTTCACTCCCACTGCCGGCCACAGACTCACTACTGTCGCCTTGGATAAAAGCATCTGCTACATGGCATATATCTTACCGTCGTATTTGGCGAGGACTGCTTGTACATCAGCGTAGGCCTGCAGCTCCAGTAGCGCCTCCAGGAGGTTTTCATGTATATTCAACATTCCCAACAGTGGGAATTCTTTCATTAACTGGGAGAAGTAAGGAACAGTGAGTGAACGAAGGAATCAAAAAAATGGCAGGACTAACCACTATTAAAGGAGCATAGAAAAGGACTAAAGACAGGACTAGACAAATCAGGGCTACATTCAGTAGTCAAACATTCATGAACGTTGCAGATGGAAATGATTCTAATAGAGCCGTCATGATTCCTTGTCATTCTACATGTCAGAGGCATGTTTGTTCTACATAGCATATTTCTATCCAAAGGCTCCAAAACGTTGCGTCCTGCTGATTGCGCCCCAGGGCCTCCAGTTCCACAATACTTCTGGTTGTTCTTCTATTCTCTAAACAGCGACTGGTTCAGACCTGGGACAACATGTGTGTGAACACTCCCTCTAGCCAATCAATGACATCAGTTACTAGGGAGCAAAGAAAAGCAGCCATAATGCAGAATTCAAGGCCCTGATTTGAACACCCCTGATTARGGAAATGGCAACACTCACATCTCTCATCATTTTCACTGCCTCCTTGATGCGTCCCAGCTTGCGTGCACACATGGCCAGTCTGCGTTTGATGTACACCAGCAAGTTGATGTCTTTGCCAGCTATGGAAGAGAGGAAAATTAATAAATTTAATTATAACAATCGCATCCCTGACTAATGCTTTTAAACTAAGGGTCAGAGGCCTGAGACTTGTGACGGGGTCCTGTACTCTCTGTTCTCGCTTACCACTCCGCAGGGCTTGTTTAAACAGCCTCTCAGCCTCTGTGATGGTGGTGGCTTCCTCCTCTGCCAGTAGCACATAGGCAGCAGCACACCTAAAAACCACAGGGAAGACATTTGCTATGCAATCTAGTTCATAAGAATATACATACTTGTTTTACTGAATGAGAAACTTAATTTGGGATTTTCCTGAATGAGCATGCAGTCTTTTAAACAGAAACTGTTAACGGTGGAACTCACTCGTGGTTCATCTCTATGGCCTGGTAAGCTGCTCTTATCCGGGCTTGGGGATTCCTCTCCCTCCAGGCCTTCTGCATCACTGTAACAGGCCAGAACCAGACAACAAATACTGTACTGAATGCAATACAGAGAGACGGATCCAGAAAAATATCAACACAGGAGTAGGAATGAGGCCGATGAGGACCAAAGCAGTCTTTCAAAAATAATTAAAGTGTTCTATTCCTTCGCAGACATTTACACTTTGGCTAAAACTTTTCAATGATATTCCGATTAAAAAGTTTGGATTCTAACCAGTATCTTCAGCCTTGATTTGCTGAGTGTCACCAGTGAAGAAAGTCTGGTGGTCTTGAGCAGACAGGTTCATATCGTAGTACGTCAAAGGCTCCTTTCCAGTCACCCAGGTGTACCTTTAGATGGGTACAGTACAACACGAAGACAGTCTTAGGCTGCAGTACAACACGAAGACAGTCTTAGGCTGAAGTACAACACGAAGACAGTCTTAGGCTGAAGTACAACACGAAGACAGTGTTAGGCTGAAGTACAACACGAAGACAGTGTTAGGCTGAGTCAACAGAAAGACAGTGTTAGGCTGAAGTACAACACGAAGACAGTGTTAGGCTGAAGTAACAACACGAAGACAGTGTTAGCTGAAGTACAACACGAACGACAGTGTTAGGGCTGAAGTAAACACGAGACAGTGTTAGGCTGAAGTACAACACGAAGACAGTGTTAGGCTGAAGTACAACATGAAGACAGTGACATTCTGTGGCTCCTCATCCTACCTGCTGTATTCTGCTCCTCTGAATAGATTTAATGGATTCCTCCAAACTTTACACTCTGCAAAAGACAGTGTCATTGTATCATTACTTAGTTACATTGATGGCCTTGCAAACCTGAATCACATATTCAACCCACGGCCATTTTAGTTTTCTGTTGCAAAATGGGGAAACATTTTAGTTGGTGGAATGTTTACCTGAGACACTGGGTCTGGGCTCAGCCTCTCCGTTGACTGAGGAGAACAGGCCAGTGGTTGAGCTGCTCTCCACCCCACCTAGGAGGGGTCGCAGATGGCTAACAGACACCTGCTCGATGAATGAGGTTCCATACTTACGGAAGTACCACCACTCAAATATCTGGGGGCAGGGGATTGGGACAGTCATACAGAGAGCAATGTACTGGTATACAAATCTTCTAAACAATTTATTTGATTATCATATCATTATTGTGCACTAACTGTACAATGAATACATGCTACCTTTGGTGTTGGTATTTGAAATCCACATTTCCAAATGTAGTGTCTACAATCAAACTACAAATAACTCTGTGATCATTACAACTCACCAAGATTAGGCCAGAGATGAGAGAGGATGTTCCAGTGAGTGCCACATAGAATTTAGGGGTCAGTGTATTCAAGAACACAGATGCTGAAACAACAATGAACGCTATGTTAGATCAAACGCATCGCACAAAAATGAATGACACTTGCCTAACAGAGATTCAGACTGTCAACTCTGAAGGTAGCTAGTAGCTTGCCGATCATACAGAGCCCACCACACTAACAGATGCTGACTGAGTCGGTGTGTACTGTAGCTAGCTACAGTAGTGATGTTGAAGTACCATGACCATATAGACAGATGAAGATATAGCCAATGTTATGTAACAAGCTAATAGACACACTGACAAATAAACTTCTGCGGGCGGCAGGTAGACTAGTGGTTTGAGCGTTGGACTAGTAACCGAAAGGTTGCAAGATCGAATCCCCGAGCTGACAAGGTAAAAATCTGTCGTTTTGCCCCTGAACAAGACAGTTAACCCACTGTTCCTAGGCCGTCATTGGAAATGAGAATTTGTTCTTAACCGACTTGCTTAGTTAAATAAAGTAAAAAAAAAAAAATGCAATTCTAGCTAGCATTATGCATTGTTTGAATGATGTTAGCTAGCTGGCTAGTTATGCACAAGCGTAACATTAACAGCTAGCTAAATTAGCTAACGTAGATAGCTAGTAGCCACATCAGCTATTTAATATGTCTCGCTACCATTCAATAAATAAACCAACCTGGGATATGTTTTTGTGAAATGTGTTGTCATACAGTTAGCCAGCCTCCTGTCAAACGTTCAGTTCCTCCACTGTCTCTCGATTTCTATTTGTTAGCTCGCTAACGTTAGAAGGCTGGCTAGTTAGCTACATTACGTTCGCTAGCTAGCCCACTCTTAGAAAGCTAGCGTTAGCTAACTCACCTGAGGTAAGAGTGTCCTGCAGTTTCAAGGGGCTTCGCAGAACATAGATCATAGTTAAAACCATAGCAAACCAAACGGCACATATGTATGTCCATGACCAGGACAACCATGATTTTAATTTATCTGTAAATCCAAGAGATTGAGGATTACTGCTGGTCTCGTCCTCCATGTTTTTAACGGATGGCTGTGCTGTAAACAGAGGAATCATGTGCCAGTGGCACTGTCAAGATCCGCTTCCTCACTGTCGGCTGCAGTCAGTCGTGGATCAGAAGAGGTTTGTCTCATGAGCCAAGATGGCCGATTTCGAAGAACAGCTCACTGAGGAAGAGAAGGTATAGTCTTGAGAAGCTTTGCTCATTGTTTTACGACGTTTAGTAAATTCGGTTGTTTGTGTCCTTACTCAAATATTTGGCCGCAAAAAAATGTCTGCTAAGCTACATCTAGTTCGCTAAGCTAACACTACACTCTAGCTACAGTTAGCGAACAAACTGACACGGGAATACATTGTATCACCTAGTTAGATACAGTAGCTAGATACAACTCCATACACCATGCTAAAACATACCATACACAAAAAGCAGTTTGCTTACTGCTTAGCTAGCTAGCTAAAATGTTTGTAAATGTTAGCCATGTTCCTTAGCCAAATATTAGCTAGTACTTAGCATTGTCAAGTCTGACTTTAGCTGGGCTTTGCCACATTTGGGCTTTTGCACGGTGGCTAGCTAACATTACAATGGCAATTGCCCCCCTGAGTCAGGTAGTTACTATCTAGCAATACATGATCATACAATTGTTCATGGGTTATTTGCAAATGGCTTTAGTCTGAAAACATATTATTAACTAACGTTAGTTAACTAGAAAAGGCCACTACTTCCTGTATTGATTGCAACAGCCTCCACACCCTGCTAGAAACAACTCTGAATATATTAGGCATACTTTATAGTCCCATTTTCTGTCTTGGGATGGCCCCTGGCCTATTGATTGTAACGCATTACAACACAATCTTTCGATTGACCAATTATTTGGTGTAGGAATCATTGAAGTCATGATTTAATGAAAAAGTTCACAAATCCATACAACCCTATTCACAAGACTTCTGAAGGTCATACACGATAAAAGTGATGGTGGGCATTTTCAACCAATTGAGATTGAATCACCAAAAACTGAACAACCTTAATATGAGAGCTTGGGTTTGACCATAGTTGCTGTTAGCAGCATGGATACATAGATACATGTTTGAGGCTGCCTACTGGTGTCTAGCATTCCTGCCGCTTCAGTGGCAGGCCCACAGCAGGGATGCGGTCAGATACATGTGCAGACCAGTAGAATGTGCATAGGTATTTTGTAAATACAATACTTAGCATGGGAAGGAACAGTGTTTGGGAGCGTCTAACTGTATGGCAACAGCACACACACACACACCAGAAGTTCCAGAACCTGTTGGTAGTGTTACAATGTCCTAGTGAAGTGTTGCAAAAAATACTTTTACTGTTGAATTAAGCTGTGTAACCCACACAACCTTTGGGTCTATTTCTGGACATGAAAACATACATTAGGGCCTAAAATAATGACGTTCTGCGTACTGATTTCAGTGCAACTCTAGACATTCAGGTTCAGGGAAGCCCTAATGAAGATTGCCTAGCCCCCCTCCCCGTTTCACTGTTTTTGGTTCTGATCTGACACCACATGCTTACACATGCATTACAGCTGCTAAGAAAAGCTCTTGCCGTCTAAGGAGTGGCGTGGCCAGCGCAGAGGTAGGCTAGTCAGGAAGCCAAGTTAGTCACCGCTCTCTGCTTCACCCTAGTGGCCAGTGTAATAATGACTTGGCTGCATAATTACACTCTCTGGGTCTCATATCAGTGGTAGAAATATTCATATACTGCATATGCAATATCTTTTCAAGTTTTATTAGTCGTGTGTACAGGATACACATGGTATGCACCATCCAATGAAATGCATACTTGCAGGTCTCTTCTCGACAATGCAACATCAATAAGAAATAAGAAAAGATAAGAATATGAACATAAAGCAAATGGCTCGGTAGAAWAGAGTAAACATTTTATCATATAGTACCAAAAATGTTCCGTTGGCACTCAGGTGTAAAAGCTGTCTAGCCAAAAAGTGGATAGTAGCCTATTTACCTCGTATTTTCTTTCCCTCAGGTGCGCATTGCGGCTAATTTTGTCGTCCATGCWCCACCTGGAGAATTCAATGAAGTCTTCAATGGTGAGTGTACTTAAAAATCTTATTCTTTGTACTGCTTGTTTATTTACCAATACACTTGATTTGTTATATAGTCTGTTAAGGCGTTGGCAATCTCTTGATAAGGCAATCTCTTGGTTTCAGATGTGCGGCTACTGCTCAACAATGACAATCTTCTCAGGGAGGGTGCAGCACAGTGAGTAGTATTTTGTTGATTTATTTACTGTATTGTTGTGCAAATTTGTGTGTTAACTTGCTGTATTTTGTTTTTTTTCTCCATTGGAAAACAGTGCATTTGCCCAGTACAACATGGATCAGTTCACCCTTGCCAAACTTGAAGGGTATGATGATCAGGTAAGATGCTCAGTCATTTGAGCTGTGACTCCTTCCCAGCTGTTTTGAGTCTTGTTGGTTTCATACTGTGATATATACACTGAGTGTAAAAAAACATTAAGGACACCTTCCTAATATTGCGTTGCACCATCCCCTTTTGCCCTTAGAACAGCCTCAATTCATCAGGGCATGGACTCTACAAGGTGTCAAGCATTCCACAGGGATGCTGGCCCATGTTGACGTCAGTGCTTCCCACAGTTTTGTCAAGTTGTCTGGATGTCCTTTGGGTGGAGGACTATTCTTTATACACACGGGAAACTGTTGCGGGTGAAAAACCCAGCAGCATTGCAGTTCTTGACACAAACCGGTGCGCCTGGCACCTACTACCATACCCTGTTCAACGGCACATAAATCTTTTGTCTTGCCCATTCCCCAACTGAATKKTACACATACACAACACATRTCTATTGTCTCAAGGCTTAAAAATCATCCTTTAACCTGTCTGCTCCCCTTCATCTACAATGATTGAAGTGGATTTAACAAGTGACATCAGTAAGGGGTCATAGCTTTCACCTAGTGAAACCGGATTCAACTGGTCAGTCTTTTTCATGGAAAGAGCAGGGGTCCTTAATGTTTTTTTTTACAGTCAGTGTAGATTGAACGCATCATTAAAATACAGKTTTTTTTCTGGATCAAAAGGTGGCTTAGRTGGTGGGCGTGGCAGGGGGCATGGCAATGGTTGCCGAAAGCAACATTTTTGAGTTTTAATGCCCCCCATCTTGGTGATAAAGCGTTTTTAAGCCTGGAATTCTCTGAATTTCTCCATGGAGCCAAGATAAATYTTTGCAGTTTAAAGCACATTTCCAGGGATTCTACATATTCTGCAATGGAACTGAGAGAGATTTTTGCAATTGAAAGTTATTTTCCTGTGCATTTTGCCATGGCTAATGCTGTGTTCCTTTGCTCAGACATAATAGCAAAATCAATACTGTTAGTCATTGTTTTTGGATTTCAATTCCACTGACTGTCTAGCTTTTATCTTGGTAGTTTTAGTTCTCAAATATTATATTATAATAAAAAATATAGGTCCATTATCTTTTATATCTGGTTTTAGTCATTTAAATTCACACTGAAAGTGTTTTTCCATCCTGAAAAAAAAACTTTTTTCTAATTAATATATATATATATTATTTAATAAAAATAAAAAAACATTTTTACAGTTTGGACTTAGGTGTCCCGCAAAAACGCTTAGGTGGCCCGCCCAAGAGTTATTATGGCAGAAAAATCCCTGTAAGATCAGTGCAGCAACTGAGGAACTGTATCTGTGTTCCTGTGATCCATTTCCCCTCCAGGTGCTGATCACAGAGCATGGAGACCTGGGCAATGGCCGTTTCTTTGACCCCCGCAACAAGCGGTCATTCAAATTCGACCACCTGAGGAAGGAGGCCAGTGACCCCCAGCCCCACGAGGGAGAGGCAGCTCTCAGACCCTGGAGAGACGCGTGTGACAGCGCCCTGAGGGCCTATGTSAAGGAGCACTACCCCAGCGGCGTCTGCACTGTACGTCCCGTCTTTCACCTGCATGATAAAATAACGTTATCTTTAAGATGAGCATGTTAAACAATGACAGGACCTTGTTTTATTTATCACAGGTTTATGGGAAAACTATTGATGGCCAGCAAACCATAATTGCTTGCATTGAAGGTCATCAATTTCAACCAAAGAACTTCTGGTAAGTGTAGTCTCATGGTTACCAATWATTTATTTATTTAACCTTTAATTTATCAGGGAATGAGTATACTAAAATGTTCATTTTGAAGCATTATACTATATGTTCATTGTTTGTATTAAACATGTAATTCTGTCTGTAATAGTGCCTTAGACATAACGCAAATGCACTATAAATTTGGGAAAGGACTAATATTTGATTTCTATTCTCAGGAATGGTCGTTGTAGGTCTGAATGGAAGTTCAGCATCTCCCAATCTACAGCTCAAGTCGTTGGAGTCCTCAAAATACAGGTAGGCTAGTAGTGTCCATCGCCAAGGGTTGTCCACCATTTTGTCCGGCTGTCTAAAAGCCTGTTCAAAGACAACTGGTTGGGCACAGGTAGCCTGCAGAATGTTAGCTTGCGAGATCAGGATGGTTCATACGAGGCTAGGGCACAGGCCCATGCAAGTTAAATTGATGAACTGAAAATGGATATTGTTTTGTCATATGGTATATTGTCTCCCTCACCCGCCATCTTGTGGTTGCAGGTGCATTACTATGAGGATGGAAATGTGCAGCTGGTCAGCCACAAGGAAGTACAGGAATCTCTCACTGTAAATGTGAGTTCCCCTTTCAGTAGGATATTTTGGACCTGAACATAAGCATTGAAAGGGAGAAGGGTGTAAAACCTTTTCCTGGTTTTACAGAAATCCTGGTTGTAGAATTCCGGATGTCCTGCTTATTCCATCCTGATTCCGGGAATCCTCCAAAATGTATTGAATGTTGCAACCCTAGTGCTGTTCATTAGTGCATGAGAAGTAGGAAGAAGTAAAATAACAAGTGAAATGTCCTTTATGATAAAGAGAGATGGTCTTCAATCTSTCAAGTTTACAGGCAATTCAATAGTCAAAGGCATTCATTGTCTTGTTTTGGCAGAGTGAGACTCAGACTGCAAAGGAGTTTGTGAAAATCATTGAGGATGCAGAAAATGAATACCAGGTATGCAACATGTTTCCTCACAGTAATATTAGCATAATTGGAATAAATCAGTTGAATGTATTTTTTTCCCCTCKATGAGGGGGGCAAGAGTCTAAACATTTGTTTTCCTTTTCCAGACGGCCATCAGTGAGAACTACCAGACCATGTCTGACACCACATTCAAAGCCTTGCGCCGGCAGCTTCCTGTCACCCGCACCAAGATTGACTGGAACAAGATCCTCAGCTACAAGATTGGCAAGGAGATGCAGAATGCTTAGAGGACAGTGTGTCGGCCATTGTTACTGTGTTACTGCAAAGACCGAGAGGGTAGGGGAAATYAGGAAAAGAGGCATCAAAGGGGAATAAAAATGATACTCTATTCTGTCTTTGTTAAATTATGCCACGGTTTGATTTGGTGTATGGAGTTGGTATGCTTTCTTCAGGCGCGTTAGGAGGGATGGCTTCATTTTAAGAGGACATTTTGRGTTGTTTAGCTCTGGCTCATTTGCAAATTTTTCATTTGAACAAAATGCCTTTAGTGACACTGAAAGTTTGGATTACATGGGTCAACCTCGCTCCCCCACACCGATGCTTAAAAAAATCAGAGTCATATCCTCATGCCCCTCATTTGGTTGACTTTGTGTCTGGGGGCCTCAGGTAGTAATCAGTTTCAGCCCATTTCGTAACCCACTATGGCCGGGATTCAAACAAATGCAGATAAACGACCCGGTGCATTGTGGTTAATCTTTAAAGGCGATTTCTGACTGAGCTGCCATCCGCTGCGTGATGTCTGGGAWATTGCCTTTAAAAGCCTATCGCTGTGCGCAGGTCGTTGGATTGAATCATGACCTATATTTTATCTGTAACCCAAGGTCTCCTCCAAGTGAGGTGTATACTCCTTAATGACWAAATTTAGCACACACCCCTAAAAAAAAAGTCCCAAGTATCAGCTCTGTCCCCTGCAAGCTTTCCCGTTGGAAAGAGATGTACTTGTACAATGGTTTAATCAGGCCTAAACAAGCAGAGCACCATCAGTATCCATCAGTATCCACTATCAGTGATGAGGCCAACTTAATATATAATATACCTATATTCCTCCTTACCTCCCACATGCCTTCCTTCAGCTTTTTGCTATATTTTTTTATACAAAATGTAAGAACATGTATAATTCAAAGGAATAAAGAAGTTGCACCAAATACTATGCTGTAACTATTGTCATCATTAACCGTTAACCATAAATAGCRTTTTACTTACCAGTATGGAGAAATATGCTGATTGGGAAATAATCTGATTTGGTGCCAAATGTGTATTTGTGTGTAAATGCTGGCTAGCACAGCAAAAAGTAAAAGGGACATTTGAATAAAGAAACAGATTATTGTATATCACTTTAATGGAGCGCACCTTAAAATGCGCCTCTTGACGTTTTGCGTCGGTATATTTCATCTGCATTGTCTGTACATTTTGTGTCCAATGTGTAAAACCGTGTTGATGGACAAAAACAATTATTCTCTGCTTTCAGTCCCTTTCTCTGAACGCTTCAATATGACCATACCTTCATTTTACCGGCAGGATAAATCTTATCTTCACATGCTGTTGTGCTGCTTTAGTGAAAACATTTACGGCCCATTTTAGATTGTACAATTTTTTATTTTAGGTTTTCAAAATGAAATATTACTAAATAACACAATTCACAGGACAAGAGGTGACAGACAACACAATCAGTTATCTTAGAATACTAAGCACAGAACTTAGAACTCCATGTTTTAGATCAGACATAAGTGATTTGCATTATGTGTCACACCCTGATCAGTATCACCTGTCCTCGTTATTGTCTCCACCCCCGCCAGGTGTCACTTATTTTCCCCAGTGTATTTATACCTGTGTTTCCTGTCTCTCTGTGCCAGTGTATTTATCCCTGTCTCTCTGTGCCARTTCGTCTTGTATGTTTCCAAGTCAACCAGYGGTTTTCCCGTTCTCCTGCTTTTTGCATTCTCCTTTTTCTAGTCYTCCTGGTTTTACCCTTGCCTGTTTCTGGACTTTGTACCTGCCTGCCTGACCATTCTGTCTGCCTTGACCACGAGCCTGTCTGCCACTCTTTACCTCCTGGACTCTGATCTGGTTTTKACCTTTTTGCCTGTCCACAACAATTCTCTTGCCTACCTCTTTGGATTAATAAACATTGTAAGACCAACCATCTGCCTCCTGTGTCTGCATTTGGGTCTCGCCTTGATATTATGAGCATTTTCTACACACAGTTCCACTGCTGTAGTTGATGGGATTATCATTAAATTAATGTGAAAATAAAGACTGATGAGCATATTTATTTAACATAAAGGTTTGTCATTCAGCAGACASTCTTATCCACAGCGATTTACAATTAGTGCTTTCATCTTAAGATTGCTAGGTGGGACAACCACACATCTTAGTCATATTAAGTACATTTTCCTCATACTAGTAGGGGGAAAGAGTCAAGTGCAAGTATTAGATCACGGAAGGCACTTTTTTKGGGGGGGGCTGTGGGATTATTTAAAATGAAGAGKTGGTTTCAGATGTTTTTGGAAGATGGTCAGGGACTCTGCTGTCCTAGCTTCAGGGGGTGCCAGGACAGAGGAGAGCTTTGACTGGGCTGAGCAGGAACTGTACGAAGTGTTGAATCTTGCGTCGGTTTATATATCAACTCATACATCCTGTGCCATGGAATCAGTGTATTTATTTTCTTCTCAGCTATTTTGCAATCTGTATAGCACAGCGGTTCATATCCTGGTCCACAAATGGAACTGTTATACTGTCCTATTTCTGCCATTATTTTTCCTCTGCCAGTTTTGATTCTTTGTATTGGGCAGAAAGACCAATTCCCTACCTTCTCCCACTGCCTCCTCCATTTTTGAGGTATTGCTGTAATCAATTGGTTGTAATTGAGTCTGTGTTACGTTCCCCAGCAAGAAAACCAAAAATGTCACTCACTATAACGGTGCCGGAGGGGATGGCTGCCGTTCTTTTTCACATTGTTTGTAACTTTTGTACATAATGTTGCTGCTACCGTCTCTTATGACCAAAARGAGCTTCTGGACATAGAAATCTTCTTTAATGAGTCGTATGAGAGGGATTTACTCCAGACACCCAACAAGGTCCTCATCCACGTCATTCACAGGAGAAAGAGACGGAGATATAGAGGACAAAGGTCGGGGTGCCTTGTAAGGATCCAGCGGCGAGTGAGTAATCTGCCTTTACCATCGGTCCTATTAGCCAACGTATAATCATTGGATAATAAAATAGGAGGAACTACAAACACGTATATCCTACCTACGGGACATTAATATCTTATGTTTCACCGAGTCGTGGCTGAACGACGACATGAATAACATACAGCTGGCGGGTTATACACTGTATCAGCAGGATAGAACAGCAGCCTCTGGTAAGACAAGGGGTGACGGTCTATGTATAATTKTAAACAACAGCTAGTGCACGGTATCTAAGGAAGTCTCAAGGTTTTGTTCGCCTGAGGTAGAGTATGTCATGATAAGCTGTAGACCACACTATTTACCAAGAAAGTTTTCATCTATATTCTTCGTAGTTGTCTATTTACCACCACAAACTGATGCTGGCACTAAGACCTCACTCATTGAGCTGTATACGGCCATAATGTCACAACTTCCGCCGAAGTCGGCCCCTCTCGGGTGGTGTTCTGCGGTCGACGTCACCGGCTTTCTAGTCACCACCGATCCATGTTTCATTTTCGTTTTGTTTTGTCTGTATTACACACACCTGGTTTCAATTCCCATATCATGTTCCTTATTTAACCCTCTGGCATACCTTTCTGCTCTGTCCGTGATTGTTGGTGTCTTAGTGGTTGTTGTAAGTGTTAGTTTGTATTTTCCTTATTGGAATATTTCTTGTTTGTTTTATTGAGTAAACTCAGTTGTTTTACTCTAAACTGTGTCCTGCGCCTGACTCCGCTACATCTCTGCACCCAATCGCTGACACATAAGCAAACAGGAAAACGCTCATCCAGAGGYGGCGCTCCAAGTGGCCCGGGGACTTTAACGCAGGGAAACTTAAATCCGTTTTACCTAATTTCTACCACCATGTTAAATGTGCAACCAGAGGGAAAAAAACTCTAGACCACTTTTACTCCACACACAGAGATGTGTACAAAGCTCTCCCTCGCCCTCCATTTGGCAAATCTGATCATAATTCTATCCTCCTGATTCCTGCTTACAAGAAAAAACTAAAGCAAGAAGCACCAGTGACTCAGTCAATAAAAAAGTGGTCAGATGAAGCAGATGCTAAACTACAGGACTGTTTTGCTAGCACAGACTGGAATATGTTACGGGATTCTTCTGATGGCATTGAGGAGTACACCACATAAGTCACTTTCTTCATCAATAAGTGCATTGATGATGTCATCCCCACAGTGACTGTACGTACATACCTCAACCAGAAGCCATGGATTACAGGCAACATCTTCACTGAGCTTAAGGSTAAGAGCTGCAGCTTTCAAGTAACAGGACTTTTTAAAACCTTTATTTAGCTAGGAAAGCCAGTTAAGAACAAATTCTTATTTACAATGACGGCCTACACCAGCCAAACCCGGATGACGCTGGGCCAATTGTGTGCCGCCCTATGGGACTCCCAATCACGGCCGGTTGTGATACAGCCTGTATTCGAACCAGGGTGTCTATAGTGACGCCTCAAGCACTGAGATGCAGTGCCTTAGACCGCTTAGTTTAAACTGAGGTTTCCTTTGTTCTCTCTATGTGTCTCTCTCTCTCCATGGCCAGGGGAAGAGAGTCTCAGGAATTTATGACCAGAGATAACAGAACCTGGTGTACGAGAGAGAGAAGAGAGGGGGGGGGGGGGGGGGGAGGGGATGCCACGATCTATATCCAGAAAGGGCCACGTCAAGACACAAGTCTAGGTTCAAAAGGCTTCTTAACAACTTTTACCTCCAAGCCATAAGACTCCTTATCATATGGCTACCCAGACTATTTGCATTGCCCCCCTCTCTATTTTACACCGCTACTCTCTGTTTATTATCTATGCATAGTCACTTTAACTCTACATGTACATATTACCTCAATTACCCTGACTAACCAGTGCCCCCGCACATTGACTCTGCACCGGTACCCCCTGTATATAGCCTCACTATTTTTATTTTACTGCTACTCTTTAATTATTTGTTACTTTTATTCAATATCGGGAGAGCCAACTAAATGTGTTGACCCTCCACATCTATTAAGACAATTGGAGCACTGGGCCAGCCATTCTCAAATAGCACCTTGGCCATCACAAGTGAAATACCTTGCCACTAACGAAATGGCAACCAGCACAGGTGTAACACATTCTGACTAACGAGGTGACGCCAATCGGTGAGCCCTACATGCTAAAGGAAAAACCAAAGCCTGTAACAGTCTGTAACTTTGTCACCATTATTCACCATTCATTCAGCATTATCCGTAATCATGGTAGCATCCACATTAATGTACAAGTGTTTAGAAACATATCATATTCTTATTTACAATAAAAGTTACTCCAAAATGACACAATACATTATTTACCATTAATTTCTATTGGGCACAAAATAATCTGAAACACAACCTAAACAAACTGTAAACGCATCCAACAAATATGAAGTGTCACAAGCTTGATGTAGTCATTGCATGCTATGAATATGGCACGAAAAATAATGTACATAACATTTACTACTTTAATACACATACTGTATAAGTGAATCTGTCCCAAAACTTTTGGTCCCCTAAAATGTGGGGGACTATGCAGAAAAAGTGCTGTAGATTCTAAATGGTTGACCCGATATAGATGAGAATACCCTCAAATGAAGGCTGACAGTCTACACTTTAACCTCATAGTCATGTATTGTATCAAATCCAAAGTGCTGGAGCAGAGAGATAAAACAACCAAAAATCTGTCACTGTTCCAATATTTTTGGAGCTCACTAAGTATTCTGTGTTTTTCTCAATGATATTCACCAGGCCCATGGTGTGGCAGAGAATAGGCCATCCTGAGGTGTCTGTCCTGAAGGTGTCCAGGTCTGAGGACAAGGTCCAACCCATCACAGTGTACACAGGCTATGTTCACAGAGTGAAGCTAGAGAGAATAAATCTGGGCTTCTCAAAGATGAGAAAGAGAGACCCTCATAATCCAATGCATGATCTGTGTCTATCTGTAGGATACTTTCCAACCCCATTCTCTCTGCCTCTCAGGCTGGTGCAAAGCTTCATCAGTAACATGAGGTTTGACTTAGAGTTTACCATCAACCGTTTCCCCCTAAAGCTGCAGCACAAGACGGTGGACCTGGCAGAGAAGCACCAGCTGGACGAGGTGCTCCTCCTATTGGGCTCTGGGATCTGGACTGCCCCCATACCCAAACTCAGGTCTTGATCTCCCCTTCCAGCCAATAGCAAAGCACTCAAGCTGGCTTTCTGAATTAGTTCCCTCAGCTCTGTTGTTGTGGGTAGATGGTTTTGTCATTACACAAGAATAGAGACATCCTTATTCCACTTGTAATAGCAAAAACTCTATTAGTATGGAATCACAAGACCAATTACTATTATGTAACTGCAGTAATGAGTGTTGCTACAGACAGAATCTTTGGTGGGATTCCCATTATACAATGCCATTTTGTAAAATGGAGTGTCACAAATATATTATTTCAAAATGTAGATTGTGAATTGCTCCTCTCATATTTCTCATGTTGCTCCCTCTGGCCTCTTGGTTTCATGTCAGTGGCTAGACTTTCTCATTAATGAGTCTAGATKGAATCCCACTCTTCTCACAAGATAGGCCGACATTTTCCCAAGGAGGTTTTATTCAAATAAAGGAACCAACTGGCAACTTTGCCTCTGTCATGTTGGCATGGCCCATTTCTTGATATTACATGACATACAGTTCAGTGTGTACTTGTCATGCAAAAGCATATTTTCCTATACTGCTTCAGACAGTTGATGACAGCAGAAAAGCCTGGCATCAGAACGGAGTGACCATTCTCTCTTTGTGCCTTCAGCATCTTCTTTTTAAACATACAGTATACAAATACAGTATACAAATACAGTATACAAAATACAGTATACAAAATACAGTATAACACAGTTCAGGAATCTTCTTACATCTATGATGTGTGTTAATATTCGTCTTCGTTCGCTGTTATGGGGCAGAGGGCCATGTATTACATTACATGTACATAGCATAACACAGCATCACATAAAAACAATAGAAACAATATTTTCCCCCCTCAAACCTGCCTTAAATGTTATGTCTGTGTTACAGCTAAACAGAGTGCTTCATGCCACATCCTGGCATTTGCTCCATCTAACAGTGCATCAGACCTGCTGTGTGAGAGGTTACTGGGTCACATGACACCCACTGTGTATTCCGTCTCTACACCAGCAGCAGAGACCTCAGCAATGAGCCCCAAAACCCTCCTGGTGAGACTCTTGTGTTTTAGAAAAATACAGGGTCACACATATTACATGACATTGTAGGCCACCTGCATGGTGAAGCAAGGGTTAAATAAATGCAATGGAATTAAAGTCCACAGAGAATAATGCAAGTTTCAACAGATTTTCAAACTCACTGACATTTCACTGTGTAATGTCTCCCGATGTCTCTCCCTCTAAGAAACACCCTAACTGAGACTCGAGCCAGGATAGCTTTGTGTTTCCAACGAAGGAGGTTCTGGTGGGCTACAAGGACACCATCAACACACTGGTGACAACAGGACGGTACGGCTCACTTTTACAGTAGAAAGGCCTAAGGGATTTAAACTGCTCTAAGAACGGCATTGCATTGAGTCATTACAGTAGTTGTTACATTGTTCTTCAAATTCGGAGTGTTTAATAGTCACATGTACAGGTTTGCAGGTTTGATTGCAGGGTACAGTGAAAATCTTATACTCCAACATGCAGAACTGAGTGAAATAAAATAATGAAAATGGTAATAAAATAGAAATAGCACTATAGACACTGAGTGGACAAAACATTAGGAACACCTTTACAATATTGAGTTGTATCCCCCCTTTGCCCTCAGAACAGCCACAATTTTTCAGGGCATGGACTCAAAATCAAATCAAATTGTATTGGTCACATACACGTGTTTATCAGATGTTAATGCGGGTGTAGCGAAATGCTTGTGTTTCTGGCTCCAACAGTGCAGTAATATCTAACAATTTCACAACAATACACACAATACACACTAATCTAAAGTAAAGGAATGGAATTAAGAATATATAAATACTTGGACAAGCAATGTCAGAGCGGCATAGACTAAGACACAGTAGAATATAATARAATACAGTATATACATGTGAGATGAGTAATGCAAAATATGTAAACATTATTAAAGTGACACTTTACAAGGTGTCGAAGGCGTTCCACAGGAATGCTGGCCCATGTCGACTCCAATGCTTCCCACAGTTGTTGGCTGGATGTCCTTTGGGTGGTGGACCATTCTTGATACAAACGGGGAAACTGTTAAGAGTGAAAAAATAAGAAGCGTTGCTGTTCTTGACACAAACYGGTGCGCCTGGCACCTACTACCATACCCTGTTCAAAGGCATTTCAATCTTTTGCCTTGCCCACTCACCCTCTGAATGGCACACGTACACAATCCATGTCTCAATTGTCACGAGGCTTAAAAATTATTCTTTAAACTGTCTCCTCCCCTTCATCTACACTGATTGAAGTAAATTTAACAAGTGACATCAATAAGGGATCATAGATTTCACCTGGGATTCACCTGGTCAGTCCATTACATGAAAAGAGCAGGTGTATGTAATGTTTTGAACACTCAGTGTACATCATAACTGTACCAGTGATGAATACATAAATGTCCATTGTGGTGGAGGCAGAGTAAAGACTGTTTAGGAGGTGTGGGGGAATGACCATTACACAAAATATATCCTTTGTCCTGAAGAAGTCTCTCTGGTTGACCCCAGTGTGCTGGTTTTCCTCCCCTAGGCTTGTGTCTGGGGGCGTCCCAGTCGTTCACTTCACCCACGTGTTCATAGATGATTCGGATAAAGCAGTGGAGCCAGAGACTATCATTGGGATTTCAGATAAGAGAGAAAATACCAAGCATTTCGCTACACCCGCAATAACATCTTCTAAATATGTGTATGCGACCACTAACATTTGATACCAGTGAGGGTACTGCTCAATGTGTGATGCCCTACAGTAATCTGTGCATGAAAAGCCAGGCTTGTGGCACAACATTTTGAAACAGAGAACAACCATTTTTTACCTTATTGGACAAGTTGCTGTTGCACTTCATTTATATTTGTTTTACATTTTAGCAGATGTTCTTATCCAGAGTAGTGAGTGAATTTATTTTTATACTGGTCCACCGTGGGAATCAAACCCACAACCCTAGAGTTGCAAGCGCCACGCTCTAGCAACTGAGCCACAAGGGACCTCCTCCGTTTAACTCTATTTCAAAATGCTTCATCCAGTTTTGGCCCTAGTCAACATAACCATGTAGTCTGTCTACTATCCAGTAGCCAATGGCAGCCTCTTGTTTCCACAGGCCTGCTACATCCACAGGCTTGCTACATCCACAGGCTTGCTCAGTCCAGACGAGGGCTGGTGTTGGCTGGAGACCCTCAGCAGCTAGGACCCATCTTACGATCACCCCTGGCCCTGCGGTATGAAATGGATAGGGACTAATATGCAATCAATTAATCATACCCAATCATTATTGTCAATACACAATCCCCATTGCCATCATGTCTCATAGCTAGGAATCACAGGAGGTTGGTGGCGCCTTCATTGGGGAGGACGGGCTTGTGGTAATGGCTGGAGTGGAATGGTATCAAATGCATCAAATACATGGTATCCAGGTGTTTGATGACATTCCATTTGCTCCGTTCCGGACGTTATTATGAGCCGTTCTCCCCTCAGCAGCCACCACTGGTGTCTACTTCAAGATAGACCAAGACTTTAACCTCAGCTTCCTCACTAACAAGAAGGTCTTTCACTGCACTTCCAGAACCTTTTACTCACTTTTTCCCTGAATGACGTCTGTGTCGGCATGYATAAATCATAGTCTAGTAGTTATAGCCAAGAGAAAATGTTAGCTGTTCACCATGTCCCGCAGCTTTAAATCTGCACCCTCTGTTCAGAAGTCAGCTGACCCCACCATTTCCTCTCTCCTTTTTTGTTGTTGTACTTTTTCTCCCCAATTTTGTGATCTCCACAGAGGTTCAAAGTGACCATGACCAGAGCCAAGGCCCTGCTGATAGTGGTGAGAAACACTGTTATCCTCAACAACCTCAACAAGAACCTAACCTGGGAGCGGTAACACCTCTGATCTCCTAAGGGCCAAGAGTAGTCAACCTGGGTACACTGTTCACTATCCTCCACACACTGTACACCTACTGGTTAGTGTTCTGAGACTGTTCACTATCCTCCACACACACACCTGTTTGGTGCTCTTTTCTTCTTCTCTGTTCTTACATAGCAAATCAGAAAACAGAACACAGGAAAACTACTTGTCCTCGTAGTTATAACACTGAACTTTGATGGGCTTTTTAGCTCATTCAACAGTCTCTGTGTGTTCAGGTTAATCAGCTATTGTGTGGAGGAGGAGGGGTACACTGGCTTCTCTTAAAATCCTGGTGGAGTCCGGCTCAGGTCCGAAAGAGGAGAGGGACCTCCAGAGTGGAGGACTGGGCCGCAACCCTCTGGACACCAGCAACGCTGTACAGGTACTACTAGGATCAGACTGGAGGTACTTCTCAAACTGACATTCAAAATACAGATTTTGCTGACTTTCTGAACTTTATACCAAATTTATAACAAGTAATTAAATAAATAGGCAAGAACTGCACTTTAGAACATTTTGGGATGGGTTGAAAGTTTTGCCTTGATGGGTGACTAAAATCCTTGCTCAGTAGAAGGTGGATGAAATCTTCAGCCTGACCAGTTCACCGTTTGGTAATGACCAATAAAAACAAAAATATAATTCAAAGGGCAGTATCTCCTCAGAGCATACGATGGAAGAGAGTTTTATCAACTATTTTATATTCACATTTGATATTTTCTGTTTTTGTCGATGTCTTTTTAAACCTCCACTGTATTTTTTGTATGCTGACAATTGAATCACTACATTTTAGATGCAGTAGTATGATGACTACTGGATCAGTGTCACCTGGTCTAACGTCATTACATCATGTTTCATAGTCAACTTCAACGGTCATGTCCATGCAAGTGAAACGCCTAATTCAGACCAAGCAGTACAGAAAACACAGACCATGCACATTGGAGTTGTTGTGTTATGTTGGAGCCAGGGAGGACACAAGTAAAAGGTTCCATAGAAAGAGGTGGTTTAGGAGCTAAAGACAAACACACGAGGATACAGTATATTCCAGCCCCAGAATGTCTCTGGCATGTTAAAGCTCCAGTGCTGTTACATTATGTAAATCAAGTCAAATGACAAACACTTCCAAAAACCACAGCCCAGGTTGACCAGTGACCTCAACGCCCCCCGATGTATGTTATTGTTCTCAGCAGTGAAATATAAAATGACAGAAGACAAGCAATCGTGTCTGAATGTCACAACATTTCCAACTCCCATACACACGTTACAGTTAACACAGCAAGGTGCAGAGCATGTCATTTTGACTGAATTCTGTCGGAGAATTTCTTGGTAGCCAACAAATGTCTCACATCTTCAAAAAATATATATATTTAGGCTACCAATTTATTTTCAGACAGAACAGAGACAGAACAAACAGAATTTATAAACCAGTTCCTGAAAATCATGCAAAGGCACACTTCCTTGATTGAAATACAATATACTTCTCTGCTCTGCTCTTGGGGAGGGGAAAGCCAAAGGCATACAGGTTGCCAGGAAAGAGAAGGCACTGAAAAACACAATCATGTGGCTCTTCACTTGGACTGCATTCTAAAGCAGCATTCTGACTGGAAATCCACAGGCCAGTCAAACCTGACAGGGTCACTTCRGACGGGATCCACCAGGCAGTCCCCAATACCATGTCCCATATACTCCAGCCTTGTGATAATACGTTTACATTTTCATTCTAAAAAGAGGATGGCATCAACTCATACAAATCTATACTGTAGCTATGTTCCTCTAATCATGCGACACCTGTTTCAACTTGTCCCCCTGTGTGGTGGGTCTGTTAATTTCATTTTATTGTTTATTTAACCTTTATTTAACTAGGCAAGTCAGTTAAGATCAAATTCTTATTTACAATGACGGCCTGCCAAAAGGAAAAAGGCCTCATGCGGGGACGGGGGCTGGGATTAAAAATATATATAAATACATATAGGACAAAACACACATCATGACAAGAGAGACCTAAGACAACAACAGCAAGGCAGCAACACATGACAACACAGCATGGCAGCAATACAACATGGTAGCAGCACTAAACATGGTACAATCATTACTGGGCACAGACAACAGCACAGAGGGCAAGAAGGTAGAGACAACAATACATCACGCACAAGCAGCCACAACTGTCAGTAAGAGTGTCCATGATTGAGTCTTTGAATGAAGAGATTGAGATAAAACTGTCCAGTTTGAGTGTTTGTTGCAGCTCGTTACAGTCACTAGCTGGAGCGAACTGAAAAGACGAGCGACCCGGGGATGTGTGTGCTTTCAGGACCTTTAACAGAATGTGACTGGCAGAACAGGTGTTGTATGTGGAGGATAAGGGCTGCAGTAGATATCTCAGATAGMGGGGAGTGAGGCCTAAGAGGGTTTTAAAAATAAGCATCAACCAGTGGGTCTTGTGATGGGTATACAGAGATGACCAGTTTACAGAGGAGTATAGAGTGCAGTGATATGTCCTATAAGGAGCATTGGTGACAAATCTGATGGCCCGAATGGTAAAGAACATCTAGCTGCTCGAGAGCACCCTTACCTGCCGATCTGTAAATGATGGTCATCTGAATCAGGGTTAGTCTGTACTGTACAGTCAAGTCGGCTTCGGTTTGTGGGGCTATTCTTTAAAAAGCCTGTCAAGCTTCTCTCTGCAGGGGTTCAGAACGACTGTGAACCAGCTGTTTATTTGAGGGGCGGATGAACTTCTCCTCTGCAGGGGTTCAGAACGACTGTGAGAACCAGCTGTTTATTTGAGGGGCGGATGAANTCTCCTCTGCAGGGGTTCAGAACGACTGTGAGAACCAGCTGTTTATTTGAGGGGCGGATGAACTTCTCCTCTGCAGGGGTTCAGAACGACTGTGAACCAGCTGTTTATTTGAGGGGCGGATGAACTTCTGCTCTGCACCCACATCTGTAGGGCTTTGTTACAGTGCCTTGAGGTGCTCCGACTAACAGTCATTTACTGTGTGAGGTGTACTGATTTCAGACTATGTTATGCGATACCAATTGGCCGACTGATGCTTTACGCTAAGTAAAATTAAGTCTGAAGTTGTTTCTTGCAGTGGTGGAAAAAGGACCCAATTGTTATACTTGAGTAAAAGTAAAAATACTTTCATAGTAAAAGTCATCGAGTAAAATACTACTTGAGTAAAAGTCTAAAAGTATTTGGTTTTATTTATACTTAAGTGTCAAAAGTAAATAATCACTGCACCTATACACAGCCCATCTGTAAATAGCCCATCCACTATCTCATCCCCATATTGTTATTTATTTTTGCTCTTTTGCAGCCCAGTATTTCTACTTGCACATCATCGTCTGCACATCTATCCCTCCAGTGTTAATGCTAAATTGTAATTATTTCGCCATTATGGCCTATTTATTGCCTTACCTCCCTAATCTTACTACATTGGCACACACTGTATATAGACTTTTCTATTGTGTTATTGACTGTATGTTTGTTGTTTTTGTCGCACTGCTTTGCTTTATCTTGGCCAGGTCGCAGTTGTAAATGAGAACCTGTTCTCAACTGGCCTACCTGGTTAAATAAAGGTGAAATAAAAAAAATTAAAAAATGTAATTGCAAAAAATGTTCTTAACTATCAAAAGTGAAAGTATTAATCATTTCAAATTCCTTATATTAAGCAAAACAGACGGCACCATTACATTTTTTTATTTACGGATAGCCAGGGACATAATTTACAAACTAAGCATGTGTTTATTGAGTCCGCAAGATYAGAGGCAGTAGGGATGACCAGGGATGTTCTCTTGATAAGTGCGTGAATTAGACAATTTTCTGTCCTAATAAGCATTCAAAATGTAACGAGTACTTTTGGGTGACAGAGAAAATGTATGGAGTAAAAAGTACATTATTTTCTTTAGGAATATAGTGAAGTAAAAGTTGTCAAAAAATATAAATTGTAAGGTACAGATACCCCAAAAACTACTTAAGTAATACTTTCAAGTATTTTTACTTAAGTACTTTACACCCCTGATTTCGTGTGGCTAGTTGTCGACAGCCCTGAAAGCCTGGGTTACTTGCGACAAAGCACCAATTGCATAACAATACATACTGTGTAAAATGAACAGTGGGAAGGCCCTCAGCTCCCCTGCTAGGGAGGTGACCAACAGGTCACAACCATTACTTGGTGGTATGCAAGGACTTAAAAAATATGAAAAATAACCTAAAAAAGGAACTGGTTCTAAAGAACAAAACATCTCCCCTGGAAAGTAGACCATAAAACTATGCTAACTGACAGCAGGACAGGTTACAAAGGAACACGGGTTTGGGCGAGTCCTGATTCCAATAGTGTGCATGTTAATAATAAGAAGCTCAGGGGACCAACTGTTGCTTGTACAGGCTCAGGAAAGGACAGCCAAATATGTTGCATACAAAAACATGTATTATCTTCTTAAAGCGGCAGGTAAAATAAATACTTTTGAAAAACTACATGAAAGACAGTGTGCCCATTGCAGGAAAATAACAAACAAAAATGTATGAGGTGAAAACACTAATTTCTAACCCATGTTTATAGCCGTGGGAAGTAGAGGAGCTGAGGGTGATGGAGCACCTCCTGATAAATAAACATATTTATGTATTACATTTAAAAGAAATTATATATCATCCCTACTACCAAATCAGGTAGTTGGGATGACCAGGAATGTTCTCTTGATAAGTGCGTGAATTGGACCATTTCCCTGTTCTGCAAAGCATTCAAAAGTACTTTTGGGTGTCAGGGAAAATGTATGGAGTAAAAAGTACATAATTTTCTTTAGGAATTTAGTGAAGTAAAAGTAAAAGTAGTCAAAAATATGAAAAGTAAAGTACAGATACCTAAAAACACTACTTAAGTAGTACATTAAAGTATTTTTACTTAAGTACTTTACACCACTGATTAAACCTACATTTCATCAGTAGGGCCCGATATACAGTATCTTCTTAGGGTGGAAAACACCCCTAAAACCACTGAAATATAATCATACTAGCCATAATGGAAATGCCTCTGCCTATGATTACAATGAATGAAAGTAGAAAGACTCATATTGATTCTGCGCTCCTGGTCTTGGCTGCTTGCATTCATAAAACATGAAGATTACTACTTAAAAACTATTCTGCAATCTTGGGAAGTTAATGAAACTACGCTAAGGAGTTAAAATAGGCCTAGCTAAACAAATGGTTCTTGACATAAATACAACAAAAACATACACAATGCAAACCTCCCTTAAACTCCTGTTGTTAAAATGCTGGTTGTGTGGAACCACCAGGCAGTTTCAGAATAACACACACASAGAGAGAGAGAGYGAGAGAGATGCCTACACCCATGCTTCAACTTCCCTYTCAAAACATTATCCTCTGGAGCCATCAGTTGGTTAAATACACATCACTAGCCAGTATCCACT
Organism: Salvelinus sp. IW2-2015; assembly: GCF_002910315.2. NCBI lineage: Eukaryota > Metazoa > Chordata > Actinopteri > Salmoniformes > Salmonidae > Salvelinus > Salvelinus sp. IW2-2015. Next base: position 55,554,850 of record NC_036838.1, read on the forward strand.
ACATTGATGAAGAGACTGACATTTGATTAACAGCCTTATATAGCAATCTAATAAGAATATAGTCCTCAACAGAACTTAAGACTGTACGAGGAAAACATAGCCGAGTTGTTTTCTATTCACATTAGAGCACAATAATACAGGTGGCTCCAAGGGATAAGTATGTGTGTAACCTTAAATATATTTAAAAACAACAATACAAACATATTTGTATCCAGTGGGACGGCAGGCATGTTTTAATTGACCTAGCATACCATTGAGACATATCCAGCTAGATATGGATATAGATATGGATATGTATACCTTCACTAATATACACTACATGGCCAAAAGTATGTAAACACTGCTTGTCGAACATCTCATTCCAAATTTGTGGTCATTAATATGGAGTTGGACCCCCCTTTGTTGCTATAACAGCCTACACTATTCTGGGAAGGCTTTCCACTAGATGTTGGAATATTGCTGCGGGGACTTGCTTCCATTCTGCCACAAGAGCATTAGTGAGGTTGGGCACTGATGTTGGGTGATTAGGCCTGGCTCACAGTCGTTGTTCCAATTCATCCCAAAGGTATTCAATGGGGTTAAGGTCAGGGCTCTATGCAGGCCAGTTAAGCTCTTCCACACCGATCTCAACAAACCATTTCTGTATGGACCTGCTTTTTGCACGGGGMATTGTCATGCTAAAACACAAAAGGGCCTTCTCCAAACTTTTGCCACAAWTTTGGAAGTACAGAACCGTCTAGAATTTCATTGTATGCTGTAGAATTAAGATTTCCCTTCAMTGGAACTAAGGGGCCTAGCCCGAAGCATGAAAAACAGCCCCAGACCATTATTCCTCCTCCACCAAACTTCACAGTTGGCACTATGCATTCGGACAGCTAGCGTTCTCCTGGCATCCGCCAAACCCAAATTCGTCCGTCAGACTGCCAGATGGTGAAGCGTGATTCATCACTCCAGAAAATGCATTTCCACTGCTCCAGAGTCCAATGGCGGAGAGCTTTACATCACTCCGGCAGATGCTTGACATTGAGCATGGTGATCTTAGGCCTGTGTGCAGTTACTCGGCCATAGAAACCCATTTCAAGAAGCTCCTGACGAACAGTTCTTGTGCTGATGCTGCTTCCAAAGGCAGTTTGTAACTCGGTAGTGAGTGTTGCAACCACTCGGCCGTCCTGTTCTGTGAGCTTGTGTGATCTACCACTTCACGGCTGAGCCGTTGTTGCTCCTAGACGTTTCAACTTCACAATAACAGCACTTACAGTGCCTATCAGCACAATGGACAGAGCCCCACACACTAAAGCAAGGCYGTTTTGGTGATACTTATACATGTAGGCTACAAGATAGATAGGGTAATTGACCTGTTACAAACAGCATATGTGAATGCAACCTGTTAGCTGTCTTACCAGAATTATGCAAACTAAATGCTGATAGTAGTAGCCTAGTTATTTATGCATGCAAACAAAAATACTGAATAGCAGTTTTGCTTAGAATACTGACGCAAATGCGAACTAATTAATGTGAACAGAACAAAACAGCGGTACCAGGTAGGCCTATAAAAATATCATGACACCACTGGCTATACCACCAAGATTTGGATAGAAACCAACCAGCTAGATTGTTTCTTACCTTTTCAGAAGAGTCGCAGCCTCCTTTATGCTCTGTGGAAATTCCTGAGTAATCGGTCATTCCATTCGGCCTGAAATTTTCTTGTAAGATCCCACTCAACTGCAGGTTGGATTAGTTGAGCWTCCCTCGGGTGTACAGTAGCATGCTTCTTCTGTACCGACGGAACACGTTTGTCAAAGTGGAAAATGAGTTCTCACATGTAGCTGTAGACCCCCAAAAGTCAATCCATGTTTCAGCGCAGTACGCATAGCGGAGAGAGACCCAGAGAATCGTTGGATATCAAGTTGGGTCCATTTGCCCTCATTGGAGCCGGAGCAAGCGATTTCAGTCTGCAAAAACTGCCACGTGACACTAAACTCAGCTTCTACCAAATCTGTTTTGCTTAGATCCAGCGGTGTTTTCACCTTTTTCACATCTAGAAAGTCATGGCTCTCTGGGTCAAGGGCACACAGGGCCTCCACCAGTTGGCTGTTGCGTTCGCTGAATCGTTCTGACATTTCATCATTGACACATCCAAGAACAGTCTTCTACACTCAGTCTCTTCTCCTCTGTCCTGCTGGCCTACTGTACATGTTGCTGGAGATTTGTACTTACATAACATCATCGTTTGCTTGGAGCTGGTGGTGCGTCAGTGCCACTGGCACTGAAATGTGCCCAAAAGGCTTCGAACTCGCCGTCACACACCAGCTTTTCGACGCACTCCAGACCAGTGTAAAGATACGCTACTTTTGCCTGGAGTAATTCGTTTGGAGGATGGAGAAGACTGAGGATTCTGTGCACCATGGTGACTGTAAACTTAAAGCTGGGTTCCTTCACCGCCGTCAGCAGCCCTGTAGCCTCCAGTCGTCTGTTGTACATGTCAGAGAGGAACTTCACAATGCTCACAACTTTATTTTTTACTCCTTTTTCTCCCCAATTTCATGGTATCCAATTGGTAGTTACAGTCTTGTCTCATTGCTGTAATTCCTGTACGGACTCGGGAGAGGCGAAGGTCGAGAGCCGTGCGTCCTCCGAAACACAACCCAACCAAGCCGCACTGCTTCTTGACACAATGTGTCGGAGGAAACACCGTACACCTGGCGACCGTGTCAACGTGCACTGCGCCCGGCCCGCCACAGGAGTCGCTAGTGCGTGATGGGACAATGACATCCCTGTCGGCCAAACCCTCCCCTAACCCGGACGACGCTGGGCAAATAGTGCGCAGCCCCATGGGTCTCCCGGTTGGCTGCGATAGAGCCTGGACTCGAACCCAGAATCTCTAGTGGCACAGCTAGCACTGCGATGCAGTGCCTTAGACCACTTGGGATGCGCCTCAATGCTCACAACTTTTAACAACCATTGACACAGTATTCAGGTTCTTCTCCTTTGGTATTGTTTGGGTACTTTGGCAAAGACCATTTCTGGTAACCATCGTGGCAATGGCAGATTAGCTGGTTTGAGCCTGCTGAATAGTCTAAGGCTTTTTACAGATAGCCTACAAGCGAACTAAACTCTGTAGTGGTGGCTTGTGAGGCAGAGTTGAGTGAAGCAGCTTCAACCGTAAACTCAACCCCACCCCTAATACAAAGCTAATATTACAGGTGGAGGCATATCACACTATTCACTTAGCCTACCAGTTTATGGAAAACCCTAAGGAGTCATACGTAACCGCCCCAGTGGCTTTCCATAGCCCCCCTACACACACCTCGGCGCACTCTGTCCATTGTGCTGGCACAGCACAGATACAGATTTTGCGCCAACCTGTCACTCAATAATTTGAACTTTTTTGCTTATATAGGAACATAAAAAAACTGAGGGGGTCCCTCGTGGAACCAGGCCTGCCTATAGTTCCCATGGCTGCCATAGATTAGGCTATTTCATTTTATAGAACAGTTTCTCAGTGTAAATTGTATTTCTTCCCATGGGCCTAATGGCCACACACACCGACACAGTTTACAGAGATTAATCCTGGCACCGTGTGAAATTAGCATAATACTGTGTGTGGACTGGAAATGCTGCATAGTTTAATTCTCGGTCAGTGTATGGATCTTACACAATATCACAATATAAATTCTGTTCTTTCTCCTCTATTTGAATACCATATAAGCCTATTTCCCTTACTGGAACCTTGGATGTAAGAATCCAATCACCCACTTCTAGAAATCCAAAGAGTGGAACAGAAACCTTACTGTCCTTATAATGTACTTCCCTTTCAATAATCAATGTTTATTAGAGCAATGAAGGACATATTTGATACTTTTAAGAGGAATGCACTCTGTGCCATGTTCAAAAAGAGAAAACAATGGTGTATTTGTCGGTGTGTGTGGCCATTAGAAATCCAAATAGGGCCTCTCTCTCTCTCTGACTCTCTCTCTCTCTGACTCTCTCTCTCTCTCTGACTCTCTCTCTCTGACTCTCACTGTTCCCTTTCCTCCATTCCAACGAAGCCCTCCCTCCTGCTTTGTGGCTCATTGCAATGTTATGGAATTGGGCTGTGGGCAGTTAGGCAAAAATGGAGGAAAACTATAGGTCCGGAGGACTATAATCCTTTCACTCTCTCCTCTTCCTCTGTCTCCGCTGCTAAAGCCACTTTCTATCACTCTGAATGTCAAACTTCTGCCTCTAACCCTAGGAAACTATTTTACACCTTCCCCTCCCTCCTTAATCCCCCACCTGTCCCTCTCTGCAGACAACTTTGTCAAGCACTTTGAAAAGAAAGTTAACGACATCCGCTCCTCATCTACTCAGCCTATTGAATCCACTGGTCCTGCTCACACAGTATTACCCTACGCCTTGACCTCTCTCACCTTTCCCTCCAGATGAAATCATGCGACTAGTGAGGTCCAGGCGCCCGACAACCTGCCTGCCCGCCCGACAATGACCCCATCCCCTCTTCCCTTCTCCAGACCATCTCTGGTGACCTTCTCCCATTCCTCACTTCCCTTATCAACTCATCTATGACCACTGGCTGTGTCACCTCTGACTTCAAAATGKYCCGAGTAGCTCCCCTCCTGAAGAAACCAACACTCTACTCCTCTTACGTCAAAAACGACAGACCGGTATCCCTTCTATCTTTACTTTCCAAAACACTTGAGCGTGCGGTCTCTGACCAACTCTYTCACTATCTCTCTCAGAATGATCTTTCTCAGGCACCAAAGGGGTGCACATTTTTGTGTTTGCCCTAACACTACTCAGCTGATTCAAATTAACTAAGCTTGATTAGTTGATTATTTGAATCAACTGTGTAGTAGTGCTATGACAACCTAAATGTGTACCCCTTAGGGTTCCCGAGGACCACGTTTGGGGAAACCCTGGCATAACCAGTAAGGCTTCAAGACGGGTCACTCAACCGACACTGCTATTCTCTGTGTAATGGAGGCGCTCCGCACTACCAAAGCTGATTCTCTCTCCTCTGTTCTCATCCTCCTAGATCTATCCGCTGCCTTCGACTCCATGAACCATCCGCTCCTCCTCTCCACCTTCTCAGGGCTGGGAGTCTCAGGCACTGCACACTCTTGGATTGCATCYTACCTGGCAGGCTGTTCCTACCAGGTGACGTGGAGAGGATCTGTGTCTGCACCAYGTACTCTCACTACTGGTGTCCCCTAGGGCTTGGTTCTAGGTCCTCTCCACTCTCTATCCAAGTCACAACATCGGTACGACCGTACCTCACACAGGAAGCGGCGCAGGTCCTGATCCAGGCACTTGTCATCTCCTGTCTGGACTACTGCAACTAATTGTTGGCTGGGCTCCCCGCATGTGCCATCAAACCCCTCAACTTATCCAGAACTCTGCAGCCTGCCTGGTGTTCAACCTTCCTAAGTTCTCCCATGTCACCCCGCTCCTCTGCACACTCCACTGGCTTCCAGTTGAAGCTCGCTTCCACTATAAGACCATGGTGCTTGCTTACGGAGCAGCAAGAGGAACTGCCCCTCCCTACCTTCAGGCTATGCTCAAACCCTACACCCCAACCCAAGCACTCCGTTCTGTCACCTCTGGTCTCTTGGCCCTCTCACCCGTACGTGTGGGAGGCTCCCACTCAACCCAGTCCAAGCACTTCTTTGTTCTGGCACCCCAATGTTGGAGTCCCTGGCCATTTTCCGAAAACACCTGAAACCCTACCTGTTCAAAGAATATCTTAAATAATCCCCCGCTCCCCCCCTCAAAAAAAGCCTTTTGTGAACTAACACTCGCACCTGAATACTGCCCCCCTTACTAGCTCTGACTTTGCTGATAACTACTTAATTGAGGAATAATGTACTTACTATGACCGTGATATGTGGTTGTCCCACCTAGCTATCTTAAAATGAATGTACTGACTGTAAATCACTCTGCTAAATGACTAAAATGCTCTTTGCTGGTGCCAATAAAATAGGCTACTGTCCACACAATTTGGCAGTTGAGAATTTTAAGACAGAGAATCTAGAGACGGATTAATGTTTTCTTTATCTTTTTTCGGGAATAGCCATTTGCTTTCTTATGATTCCTGTCTGTATACTGTAGGCACGAGTAATTATGCAGCTGATGTTGGCAAGTTATATTTAATTTACTGGGGAATCTATGCCACCTACATTATGCCAACATCAATGTGAAAGTAACCGGTTCAAGGCTCTGCATCTCAGTGCTAGAGGCGTACACAATCTTTCAATCTAAGGAGTACACAATCTTTCATTCCAGTACAGTAGTGCATTTGTAGTACAGTAAAATGTGTTTTTACTTCTGTAGAGAATCTTGAGCTGGATGCCATGGCTGACCCACAGGAGTACATCTTCATCGACGAGGCATGATTCAACCTCACAAAAAGGSGCAAAAGGGGGCGCAACATCATTGGTCACCATACAAGTTCCTGGCCAGAGAGGAGGTAATGTCACCCTATGTGCAGCCATCAGCAATCGTGGCGTCCTCCACCGCCATGCCAAAGTGGGTCCATACAACACGGAACAACTTCAATTTCTAGATCAGCTGCACAATAACATTCTTCAACAGGAATGGGAGCCAGGGCAACCAGAGCAAGCCCAATATGTTGTCATTTGGGATAACGTGAGTTTCCATCGGGCTGCTCTGGTTCGTGCCTGGTTCAATGACCAACCCAGGTTCACCGTAATTTTTTTGCCAGCATTTTCCCCATTTCTGAATCCGATTGAGGCATTTTTCTCAGCATGGTGGTGGAGAGTGTATTCCCGCAACCCCTACGCACAGCAAAACCTCCTGGAAGCAATGATGGAAGCCTCTGGTGATGTGTCTGTGGAGTCTATCCAGGGTTTTCTAAGGCACACAAGGGCATTTTTCCCACGCTGCCTGGCAAGAGCAAACATAATGTGTGATGTTGATGAGATTTTGGCCTGAGACGAGATGATGAGAACGCTGAGTAACCTGTACATTTGCTGCATTTGGAAATGAAGCTTTTGTAAATTGGGTTTTTTACTGTGCATGGACTCTTCCTTACATGTTTTGTCAGTGTGACATTTCAAAGATCAGGTTTTTGACCAAAACAGCATATCCAGTAGTATTCCCTTATCCACCAATGTAAGAAGTATTAATTACGGTACTGTTTTCAAGTTCTCTCTCCACGGTGTTCCTGAAAGGGTCATCTGGATAGTCAGTGCTGTGATTTTACAAAGTTCCAAACTATTTCTCTGAAAACCTATTCTAAACATTTTGGTAGCAGTGTTATTAATGAATCCCTCCAGTGTGTAACAAACAGTCATGTAGTCTGTGTTTTTGACAGCTTGTGTGTGTTGTCTGAGGGCAAAGTTTGAATTGGGACCCAGAAGTTAGATGTTTGTACCGTTGGGTGTGAGTTTTTAAAATTGTGTGTGAAGATTTGAGAAAATTGCGAATTGTTCCAGGAATTGTCTAAGCAATTGAGAATCTAAAGCAATCTCTGCATTGCCTAAACAGCTGACCAGCAAAGAAAACTGTGTCTGCTCTGAGAGAAAGGCGCGCAGGCTGCCATCTGCTCTCTAAACGATTGTACTAAAGCAAGCCAACCAATAAACTAAACAGCCAACAGCCGGGATTGGAATGATTAGACTTGAACATTTCTGGCCTTCAGCTACCCTGCCATACCCAACTGACGCCCCTGCTATGGTCACGAGCCACCACCTACTTTTCCACCCGACGCAAAGTAACCTATTCACTTATTTCCAAATGGACAATCTTAGTCCACACCAGAAACTGTAACACTTGAAGATATTTAAACGGAAAATAATTAACCTCTTCTGGTCACTGTTCAGATTTGACTCCTGTCTTCATTCCCTCTGAATCGTGCCATCCTTTCTGCAGTATTCGGTAAATTAGTACATTGTTTCTTAAACCTCTCCTCAGGGACCCCCAGCCGTTCCAGGTATTTGATCTATTCCAGAGAGAGCACATCTGATTAAACTTGTCAACTAATCATCAAGGCCTTGAATAGGTGAATCAGGTGAGCTAGTTCAGAGCTACAACAAAACTGTGAAATGTCTAGGGGTCCCCGAGTGAGGAGAGGTTTGAGAACCACTGAATTACTATCCTACATAGAGGGTTCTAAGAAACAGGCCAGACGAGGTGCAGCCGTTGGAATCAGTGAGGTCCCCTCCCTTTCCACGGTCAAAAATAATGTCAATGGTGGAGTTCGTTTTGCATTATACGGTGCCCTGGGTGGGTGGAGATTTCACATAATGGCCAATGAAATGGACTAAAATATGCAAACTCCGCTCACCCGGGGCTCCGAGCCATGCAAAACGAACTCTACCATTGATGTATTTTTTTTACTGTGGAGATGGAGGGGACCTCACTGATTCCAGAGACTGCACGTCATCAAGCCAAGGAAGTACACTGCCTTTCTAGGGAGTTCCTAGCTGCCGTGATTCTACAACGGCATTGCTTGCTGTTTGGGKTTTTWGGCTGGGTTTCTSTATAAGCACTTTGTGACATCTGCTGATGTAAAAAGGGCTTAATAAATAATTTGATTTGATACACTAGTAGGGTGTGGATAAAAATGGTACCCTAAACAGTTCTTATTTAACAGCATTCTCAGAGCTATTACTGCACTATAAAATGTATTCTATATGTGGCTTACTGTGTTGCAGGATTTGTATTTAGGGTAGTCATTTAATTTTCCATAGCCTATAGTTACAGTACTACAAACGATTCCTTCTTTTTGTCATCTGGATTTAACATCTAAGTAATGATTATAATTAACAACCCATCAAAATGAACATAAACTAAACACTATGGTATTACCTAGTCATTTATTTAATAAGTCAAAATGGTTTTCCTCTACCTTCCCTTTCCAGATTTAGAGGCCAGAGATCTCTGTATAACTGTAATGGATTGCACACATTTCTGAAAGATTAACAGGGTTTATTCCTAGACTGAATGAACATTATCTAACTGCATTAGGCATAATTCCATAATTTACCAAATTATTAGTTCAACATACGGTTCAGAATTACTGGGAGTATGGGCAAGGAACATAGTGTACTTCTTATTTTGGTATTAAAGGATACTTTATTCTCTACCTCTTTATTATAAAGAAAGCAATAATGTATGATACTGTTTTTAACCAAAGTTCTCAAAAGCTCTGGATAACGTACCTAGTAGCTACAGAGAGAAGTAAGACATTTGAGGGCATACATTTTTCTTAGAAACTTTTAACATGAGTGAAATGAAGTATTTGATATGAATGAGTTCACGTATTAACATACAGGCCCTGGCTCACAATGTCCCTYGAGTGTTAGTAAGGCAGTCAAGTGAAATTGATCACATACCGACAAACAGATTCTCTACTACAAGTTGTCACTCCAGAAAATAAAGTAGAAGATAACACATCCAGTGCACTATTTAATTGGAGCATAAAAGTGTGGATCTTTTAAATCTGGGAGAAAATACTCAAACCGATACATTATATAGGATCACTTTGAGAGGAAAGAAAGCTTTGTTTCATTCAAATTCAAAACGACATTGCGCCTATATGCCAAAAGACCCTTTGCTATTTGAGTTGGATCGAATTACATCACAACAGACTCATGTCATGAACATCTCAGTCCAGCTTAGTCATTTCTGACACAAAAAAATACAATCTACTTTCTTGGTGACAACACTAACAATAAAAAAACAAAAAGATATCTCTAAAYATACATCATTTAAGAAAAGCCATTGAATTCATAACCACTAAACAAACAGATTGTCTTAAAGTGCTTCAGGTTTCACATCTTCATAATCATTCACTGCTGCTTTGACATTGGACATTGAAACACTGGCACGGGACGGGTCACAGACTTTTCCCTCTTCATTCTCTGTGTCTTCCTCATCCCCATCCATGTTTCAGACGCATCTCCCGACCTTTGACATGGGGCTTATATAGATATTTTCTCACAGAGCTCCACTGCCTTCTGAGAAGTGGCGTCATTCCTACTTGAGGCTAGTCCCTCAACTGCTATCAGAGTCACGCTATCTGCGTTAAACAATATGCATGGCCATCTACCTCCACCTGTCATACTGTGCTCTACACAAGCCATAAATTAGATTATTTGACCAATTTAGCATGACATAAATCACATGTGGGGGTCATAAGCTAATAAGGAGATTTTACTCAGAAGGGCGAACCAAGCACTGCTATAGGACGATGGCCAAACCAACCCTGATGAAATGATCAGCCGTTCAATTAGAGAGATTCAAATGTGAAACTACAGGGGCAGATGTCTGGTGAAGTAGTGATCATAAAGAGCAGGTTTCAGACATGGACATGTGTCAGTCGGTCGGTCGGGTAATGCTATTGAACACCGGTTACAGGAGTACCAAATATAAACAATAAGGAGAACCCGGTGTGTGAGTGTGTTGTTGTAGAAGCCAGGGGAATGGGCCGGTCAACACGTTAGCGCCGGCTCTCCAACCTGAGGCTTCCCTACAAGAGAGGTGTTTTCTTTCCCCCTCCCCCAGGCTAGGGTAGGGGGCACGGAGTGACACTGGTCGGTCCTAGGGAACTAGTCCTCTCCTGGCGGGGTGGTGGGACAGGGCCTGTCATGTCTCTGTCTCTTTCTCGGGCCCCGCCGGTCCCGCCGGCCCCGCCGGTCCCGCCAAGGGGATCACATAACAAGTGATGTCGTCTCCTGAACCCAGCCTCTCATTGGGTAACCGCCAGCCCCTCTCTTTCAGGACCCCTCGCGACCGCATCAACAGGTCCTGAGCAGCCAGCGTGTATCTGGATGAGAAGAGTTGGGRTCAAAACATCGAAAGGTGCAATTTATTTCAAATGCGTATTTTTTTAATGTTCATGAATTTAATTTGCAATGCATCCCAAATATGTGTTATGTGAAGGTGTTTGTCAAAAAGGTATTGCCACCGTAGTCATTTGTACAGGCTAGATACTGGCCTCTAGTGGAGATATCATTTAAATAATCCTCCTATACTAACCAATATTCAGTAGTTTTTTTCAAGGCTACCTGAATATTCAATATTTACTAGTGGAGGCTGCTGAGAGGAGGAGGGCTCATAATAATGTCTGGAACGAAGCCAATGGAATGGCATCAAACACCTGGAAACCATGTGTTTGATGTATTCATACCATTCCACCTATTCCCCTCCAGCCATTACCACGAGCCAGTCCTCCTCAATTAAGGTGCCACCAACCCCCTGTGATATCTACACCGTTTTAATTGGTAATAACTGTAATAGTATGAATCACATCCTTCCATGACAAGGCAACCAGCCATTCTCTGCCACAGGTGTGTCTCTAAGGCACCGCCGCCAGGTATGAACCACAGACATGTATGAACCACAGACAGGTATGAACCACAGACAGATATGAACCACAGACAGGTGTGAACCACAGACAGGTGTGAACCACAGACAGGTGTGAACCACAGACATGTATGAACCACAGACAGGTGTGAGCCACAGACAGGTGTGAACCACCGACATGTGTGAACCACCGACATGTGTGAATCACAGACAGGTGTGAACCACAGACAGGTGTGAACCACAGACAGCTGTGCAGGCAAAGAGAAATAAAAACATTGCCATTCATATTATATTTTGATTTGGAGAGGGGGGCAGTATCTAAAAACTGGATTAAATAGTTTATTGTTCACTGCTCGGCGACGCAAACAGCGATCCTTCAATCAGAACCGTTTACCGATTATGGATGTAGCTTCGAACGTGGGACACATGCTGCTAGCAGGTACAGTCTTTGACCCGTGACTTATCTCGAACGCAGTCGCTATGGAATACCCTTAGACCTCATCTTATTAATTAATTCAATAATTAATCAAAGGTCAATTATTGTGTAGATTACAGACTAGAGATTATAGTACAGTACCTCACAGGATCAGTGGGCTCGCAGCAGGACAGGAAGCCTGAAACTGTGTCTGCTACCTCCCTGTCCGTGGTCACGTCCCACAGCCCATCTGTACCCATCACCAGCACGTCGTCAGGGCCGTGCTCGTAGTCAGACATGTCGTACACTATCACCTGGAGATACGGGAGGGAAGGAGTGCAGGTCGAGTGTTAAACACGGCTGTAATAATAAGATAAATCATAGAGGCTTCCCATCTATCAATGAATTTGGATCAGATATCTTTGCTTTTCAGGATAATCAATAAAATACTGGACAATACATAGATTGATGAGCCAAAATAAAGTAAACTTATGTCATTAGATGTCGGCCAAAATTTGGAACACACTAGGATGCTTCTAGACAAGTCTTGATCTTGCAGATGGGTGGCGATAAATGGTCCTAGACATAAACAGCATAACATCTCTCATTCACCTCTGGGCAGCAGGAGAGAAAGGGCTTGATGTAGATGTTGGAGTTGTACACCTTCAGGTCATGATCGCCAAGGCCACGTGTTACCCCAATGGTGGCCATGACACGGGCCTACACACACACACACACACACACACACACACACACACACACACACAACACACACACACACACACACACACACACACACACACACACACACACACACACACAATGTGAATAATGTGGGTTAGTGCCTGTGGATATGCTTAAATTTGAGAAATATCCACTTATGACGGATTAGTGACTCAGGAGCATTTATCTTTAACCACACAGCTAAAGACTGGGAGAGTTCAGTAACAACCATGAAATCCTCCCACACATACAGTGGAATGAACAACTAAAAATTATATCTTGCTATGTCTGTCCTGCAGGTGAACTGTCCTGCAGCGTAAACAAGGAAACAGTAAACATGTCGTCCCCCACGAATGATGCCGCCCCCCTTGGGCCAAATTAGATGTCACGACTAACACATTTCAGTACTTCAGTTAATTACTGTAGCTCCCGCCTTGGGCCAATCTGTGTCATTTTGTAAATGCCAGATCTTTATGGCAAGACGCATCATTCACCCAAGTTTAGTCAAAATTGGACCAGTGCTGTCTGAGACATCGTGTGTGACGAACATACGAACGAACGGAGACAGATTCACAGTTCCCTCCCCGATTTCATCGTGGGGGACAATTAAGCTAAGCAGCTAAGCATTATTCCTGTCAGGGAAACATGACGAGGGCGGGAGGATAACCGCAACTCTACATGTGGTTTGAAGAACCAGCTATACTTTACTGTATAGCCAATCCAACGTCCCATGACTTGGTCAGGGTTTTACCTGGTCAGGAAAAATAATGTTGCTCTACCTACAGTACGGTAGACCTTACAGCACCATATATCTCATGTAAACCTACCCACGGTAGACCTTACAGCACCATACATCTACTGTGCTATTCTGTTATGATGTCCACCAGTACCCAGTCCATAAACATTTCACCTTTTTGCCCTCTCCATATATGAGTGGGAACTTGAGGTCGTCTTCTACGATGGTTTTGTAAGCCCTGCAACAAATAGGATTACGGGTTAGGGATTAGTGATTCTATTCTGTCAACAAGTATATTATTTTCCTGGTCAGGTTATGTGGTCTGTAAAAACTCCTGGCCCTAATCATAAAAAATACAATGGCCTGAAAAGTAACACACATGTTCGACAACAGCTGGCATTTACCAGCCGTTCATTGTGTGGTCCCTGAAGAGCATCTTCCTGCCCAGCTCCCTGTACTGGATCCTGCGAGGGAACTCCATGGGCGTGAACTCGTTCCCAAGCAGCTCCGGTCTCAGGAAGCCCTGCAGGGACACACAGAGCAGAGAAAACAGTGACAAAACTTTATATGACAAACTGTCATGTCAAATTGACTTGACTTTTGACAAAATGGCTCGTTGATTTAATATATTTTTAAGATGTGAATAGAGCAATAATCATCAGAGTTGGGGTAAATTACAGTCAATTCAGAAAGTAAACCAAATTCCAATTCCACATTTTCTGCATTGGAAAGCGATGAAGAGAATTGGAGTTGGAATTGGAATTTCAGTTTACTTCCTGAATTGTCTGGAATTGAAATGGAATTGACCCCCAACCCTGATAAACATACCGTCAAGGAAGTGTCATGGCAGTAAGAAAAGTGAGGGTGGAACATTATATAGCTGTGATGCACAATCAACACACAGTACATCTCTCACCCTGAGGGTTCCACCACTCTCCCACACAGCCAGCCACCCACCAAGCCGACAATAAATTAATAAAGATGTAGTCTGAATCAGACATTAAATAACATCACCCTCCCTCTCCCCTGCATCTTCCTTTTTGTCCAGGGCACCGTTGGAAAAGAGATTCATATCCCGTGGTGATGGGACTCACCTGGTTAAAGGGACATTACACTTTAAAATCAAAGTTTCTCAGATGTTTTCAGACCTCTAAAGTCTGAAAACATCTGACAAACTTTAATTCATGAGTAAATCTCCCTTTTAAATAAGTAATACATAAATACATGTATTAACCCTGTCCTCACCAGATACTGCAGGCGCTGCCTCTCAGACTCTGGCGTGAACTCGTTGGACATGGGGATGACCTCATCGTTACGGATGATGATGGCTCTGTAGAGACAGAGGAAGAACCAAAGTATAATGAATACTGATTCTATTTCTGTGGGAGGGACAATGACATACTGTATGATGACAAAGACAGACACCATAATGTGACCCCATATTAGGAGGACCCTCAAGACAGATAATGTGGTGTTAAGAGGGATGACACAGCATGAAGTCCAGGGATGTTACTGGATGATTATTGCCCCTAGACACTGATCTAAGGTCGGTTTAGACTAAGATTGACAAACAGTATACTGATCCTAGATCTGTGCCTATRGGCAAGTTCTACCAGGAGCTTACGGTTCASGATGAATGGTGTTGCAGTACAAAGAGTGGCCAACAGAGGTCGAAAGAACATCTGTGTGACATTATTATGAGCATGACCAAAGGAAACCTCTTTGAATCAATGGCTATGGGCAACATGTTATCACTTCCTTTAACCTCTGTTTCAGTCATTCAACTCTGCATTGAGTGACTGAAATCAAATACATTGAGTTGAATGTGTACAACAAGCAGGCCTGTAATACATCAGTCATTAGCCATTAGGGCATTAATCAATCCTGCTGCTATTAGTTTGATCTGTTGACCTACCTGCTGTCTCCTGCATTGGCAACGTAGAGCTTCCCCATCAAATGAATGGCAGCCAAGGCACAACAACCACCAGAGATGGTATAGGACATCTTTTCTTTCTCTATCAGTTCATCCTGTAATCAACAGAACAGGAACAGAAAACAAAAGGTCATTCATTCAATGGCTTGCAGAATGAAGTCAGTAGCACTTATTGCATTAAAGAGGTTATACTTAACTTGAGAGATAACGACTACCAAAAGATAAATAATCAGTGCATTCTGTGAAACCCATTTTGCTCACTAGCTCCTGTATCCCGTCTCATGTGGTAAACCGCTAGCCTCAGATGCCCAGGCTTCGCTGAGAGGAGATTTGGAAGAATGGTCTTGCGAGACTAGTAGAGCGCTATTTCACAAAGTAAGGTGATATGCTGTGAGCGTACGCCTGTGTCTTACCATCTGTTTGAAGGCGTTTTCTATGACACCCATGATCAGACTCTCCAGACTGACAGCCTTCTCCATGTGGAAGCGGATGGAGGGATCAGAGATGGCGTCAGGGTTCTCTGGGTCCTGGGTGGCATTCGCCCCCTTCTTCACCGCCACCTGGTAGGGGCTGCCATTCTTGGCCAGGCAGATAGGGAGCGCCGCAGAGGGGTTCTCCAGCAGGTGGGCAATGTCCTCCAGTCTGTCTCTGATGAGGCGATGGAGGAGTTTGGACGCCATGATGGCACACCCTGAGCCGGCGTGGCCGTCGAACACGCCCCAATACTGCAGAGGGATTCCTGTGCCATCCTGGAAAAAGTTTAAGTCAAACCAAGATCGAATCATATCAAACATGCATTTAGATATATCAATACAATTAGGCTGACAGTAAGAAAGGAGATAAATAGCCTGAAATAATAACACTGGCCACATGGGTCTCTCTAACAAGTCTCTTGCAAGATTTGAACTCAATGAGAATTACAAGCTCAGTGAATGCCTAAAGGATTTCCAGTGTGGAAATTTCTGTCAGAAAATGGATGGGAATAATTCTTCATCTTCATGRCACGACATCATAGTAAATATGTTCACAATGACAGCAGTTACTRTGCCACAGAAAAACCTCCTAAAGACAGTGAATATTAAGACAGTGAATATCCCACTTGATTTTATTCCCTTCCACAGGATTTCTTTATGCCRGTAAATCCCACTAACTAGATTTCCACCAAACCGGTGAATCTTACTTCTCACCATCTTCTTTTGCACCTATGCCAAGAAGTAATAGTGTTAAGTATAGTGTAGTAGTGTATGTTYAGACGGTTAGGACATATCTAAGAGCCCAGTGCACAGAATGGACAGCAGTATGGAACTCTGTTAACCTCTTACTGGACTAGAGGAGGAGGGCCACACGAAGCRATGATGTAATTCATTAACGGGAGGGACAGAGGGTGAACATGGAGAATAGAGGAGGGGGTTGGGAGGCCAGCAGAAGGACGGGAGCGATTGACCCGACATGACACAACCCTTTGAACAGCACTGTATCGACTGATATAGACTCTGCTGTGTAAATACATTTGAGAGATTATGGAGCCATCTCTTAGTGAGTGGGTTTTTGGCTTTGTGTGCTAGGGGCGGTTAGCTGCTCTACGGACCCACACAAAGCTGTTTCTAAATACAGCAGCGTACAACGGTCAGTCTTAAGGAGATTGTCTTTGCTTTGCCAGGAAAAAAAATGAATCCCCAGCCACCCAATGACGTCTGGTTCTTCGAAGTTTGGACTGGAGACATTTAAACTGACATGGTTGTATTAGAGAGACCTGGGTGAACCTTGCTGTAGTATGTCATCAAGGGTCCAACCTTCACTATAGAGGCAGTAGTACATAGAATACAGACATTTGACCAGGATGTGTGCATGCTTTGCCTAATCTCCTATTGTAGTGCTGTAGGCCTAGTTTTTGGGCCGTCTACTAATATAATCATAATTATTAGAACTAATGCTCAACATTCTATGATTTCAGGTAGTCTCACCCCATTGTCGTCCAGCAGTGTGGAGTTGCGCTGTTTTTTGTCGCTCAGCTTCTTCACGTAGAGCAGCTCACAGGAMGCTTGGTCCTCATTTAGCATGCTCTTCCCAGCATTGATGGTCCTGGGGAGGGTGGGATGGTGGTAAAGAAGGTATGGGGATATCATAAATCTTCTTGGTTCAGGTGCTGGACAGACAAATCACCCAACCAAGGTGCATCTCAGATAAATCACTAATGAGAGCCTATCAGCGTRGCAGACATTGTTTCATTTTGTCATGGTGAGATAGTAATGTTATGATCTATGTAAAAACATAAAGTGGAACAGATAGTGCTGTAGGACTGGGATGAAGTGTTTTCATTACTGGCCTATGCTGCTTAACGATAATGGCTTTGTGCAGCATGACTTCATATTCTGACCATCTCAGTGGACTGGGGCTCAGTGGGCATGGGACTGTGCTTGCAGTATGTGGGAGTAGACACTGCATTAGTCTGAGCAGAGGTGGAGTGTTTTTTTCCTCATACTTATATACCACTACCATAGTTAATATCATACTCTCCATTCACATGTATTAGATACAGTATAGCCCCTTTAAGAATATTTTGCCACAGAGGACAGTTTCCAGCTCTCTMCCTTCACCTCAGATCACTGCAATGTTTACACTTTTCATGACACTGAAATGGAATGAAGTCATGCATTACATTACAAAGCCATTATCCTTAGGGCTTTGTGATTCGGAAGAGGGGCTGCCAAAAGGTTTCACCCCTGTTTTACCGTTAAAGCTGAGAAACGATGATTYTCTGCCACTTCGGTGCGAGGATCCAACAGGGTCAAGACACTTTTATAGCCTTTTCAGATTCAATTAGCGGTATTTAGAACAATGGGTATTACCCGGATCGTATTGTAAAAATGTATTGCACAAATTGGAGCATAATCCTTAAAGTGTCCCTAACTATTACAGAGCAGGCCTAGCARATAGACCATTGGGCCAGTAACTGAAAGGTCGCTATTTCAAATCCCTGAGCCGACAAGGTGAAAGTTCTGTCGATAGTCGCCATTGATAATGGCAGATCCTGGCCGTGACTCCACTCTCCGAGGGTGTCTCAGGGAGAGATAGATTACACAAAAAACACATTTCCAATACACATTTGTACATCTGTGAAATAGGACAAATATAAGCACCCACCAAATTATTATTAATGATGTACTAGGAGTAGTGTGGAGAAAGAGAGAGTCTGTTTTATACAGCTGTGCCCTTACCCCAGTCATACAGAGGAGAGATATTTCATCACCTGAGAGGATGGGTGATATCTAACCAACAGGTTTACAAGCTGGTCCATCATGTACATTAGCCACCTGTCTAGGATCATGATGATGGTGGGCAGAGTCAAGGTACTGACTTTCACCTTTTCACAATGGTCTTGCACTAAACAAGTTATAACTTTAAAGGCTTAGTTAAGCCTATACATATCCTTCAGAAATCATTCTTAAAGCTGAAATATGTCACTTTTTGGGCGACCTGACCAAATTCACATAGAAATGTGTGTTATATCTCTGCCATTCTCATTGAAAGCAAGTCTAAGAAGCGGTAAATCTGTTCCATGTGCGCTATTTCTATGCTTCCCGTTCTTAAGTTTAGTTTTTGCGTCTTTTACTTTTGGTTTTGTACACCAGGTTCCAACAGCTGAAAATACTATATTTTTGGTTATGGAAAATATACTTGCTTGTTTTGTCACATAAACTGAAATTAAGCAAATTATTAGAATTTTAGCAATCAGGAAATGGCAGATTGATTTTTGCATGGTACACCTTKAAGCAAATGTCTTGCTATATAAAGGTGGCAAAAGGGCTATGTCAAATTTGGCAAAATAAATGCTATTTCAACAGGTAGAGGGAAATTATCCCTATTTGGTTTGATGTTCTGATATCAGTGTTCTAATATGAGGTAGAAACARCAATGGCTGCCCAAATCATGATTATAAAAAGCTATCCAGTTTGTAATCAGTAAGCTGGCACCGTAGAGTAGTGGCCAGGGGAGCATTAGTCCTGATGACAGGGACATGAACTTAGAGGCCAGGTCATGTTGTTCCATGTTTTACAACCAATGATGTATGTAAACCCTGGATTGATGATGCTATGTATTGGGCATTGAGAGGCTTTGAAGTCACCAGTCGGACATATTGACATTTTTATTTAACTAGGCAAGTCAGTTAAGAAGAAATTCTTATTTACAATGACGGCCTACCCCAGACAAACCTGGGCCAATTGTGCACCGCCCTATGTGACTCCCAATCACAACCGGATGTGATAAAGCCTGGATTTGAACCAGGGAACCAGCAATGAAGTGCCTTAGACCGCTGCGCCACTCAGGAGCAGTTCTCCATAGGAATTAATGAAATTCTACAGTATTTCAATTACATGTTTAAATGTTTAAGTCTTTTTTTGTTGTAGTGGGGACAGTAACATTAGTAATCTTAAAAGATCTCAAACAATTATACTTTAAAGATGTTTTAATATTTGTACATGTATTAAATGTTTATGTTTAGCTCACATCATATAGAGTATGCACTGAAGTGTCTGTAATAGAGTAAATACGGCCAAAAACTAATGTACTGTAGACATTAACAAATGCATTTCTGTATTTTTTACAATGTTGGAGGAGTGCCAAGATATATTCACGGTGTCTTCAACACAGCACCCCCTATCAGTCATCTAGTGCATTATATAAATCATTTCTTACAACACATCTGCAACTGGTTTGTCAAGATTTGGGGTGGCAGGTAGCCTAGTGGTTAGAGCGTTGGACTAGAAACTGAAAGGTTGCAAGATCAAATCYCCGAGCTGACAAGATATAAATATGTCATTCTGCACAAGGCAGTTAACCCGCTGTCATTGAAAATAAGAATTTGTTCTTAACTGACTTGCCTAGTTAAATGAAGGTAAAAAATCATACATTGGGTTAGAGGGGACAGTTCTTTTTTTTGCCTGCTGGATAAAGTTTGCAGCTTTTTCAAAATGTTCACAAACATTTTACATCTCACAATTCATGGGATTTATTTTGTATGTGTCACATCTGCAATATCTATTTCATTATAACTAATTTGGCAACCAAGGAATGTACTCTACGAGTAAATAGACATTAATTTCAGTGAGTCAATTAAAGTGCAAGCCAGTCATTCCCTGGTCTTCATGATGTACGAGAACAAAACAATGAAGATCATGTTCTACTCAATTTGTGACATRTTTTCTCATCAAGGCACATTTTCAGTCATTGTAAACATGTGACTGAAATACTTTGTCTGCGTTAAACAGAAGAACAGCGTTTAAAAAGAAATCTTGCTAACTCACGTAGGAGACTTTCAAAAGAGGAAGCCTCCAGTTCCACTGAGTTCCTCATCAGTTGGGTAAGTTTTTTGTTGCTGATGAAAATCGTTCAATCCTTTGATCTAAGTAATGATGACATACTGTAGAGAACCATCTACATTTTGTGCTCTATTTGTTGTATAATTCATCCTCTCAAGAGAATTTAGCATACATCACAAACCACAGTGATGATGATTACAATTCAGTGAATCAAATCAAATGTTATTGGTTGCGTACACATATTTGCAGATGTTAGACGCAGGTGTGGCAAAATGTTTGTGTTTCTAGCTCCAACAGTGCAGTAATACCTAACAAYACAAAACAATACACACGAAACCGGAATATAAATATATATGTATATGACGTGTGTTTAGACAGTATGGACAGTATATGAATAGAAAAGGTCTGTACACCAGTAGTTATATAGGATGCGCCTTGACTAGAATACAGTATACACATATGAAGTGGGTAMAACAGTATATATAAACATKATTAAAGTCACCAGTGTTCAATGATTATGTATATAGGGCAACAGTCTCTAGGTGCAGCAGGATTGAGTACGGGTGGTAGCCAGCTAGTAACAGTGACTGAAGTTAAGGGCTGGGTAYTGGTGGTGACTATTTAACAGTCAGATGGCCTGGAGATAGAAGCTGTTTTTCAGTCTCTCGGTCCCAGCTTTGATAAACCTGCACTGTCTCCTCCTTCTAGATGGTAGTGGGGTGAACAGGTCATGGCTCGGGTGGCTGATGTCCTTGATGATCTTCTTGGCCTTCCTGTGACACCGGGTGCTGTAGATGTCCTGGAGGGCAGGCAGTGTGCCCCGGTGATGTGTTGTGCTGACCRCACCACCCTCTGGAGAGCCCTGTGGCTGTGGACGTTGCAATTTCTGTACTAGGTGGTGATACAGCCCGACAGGATACTCTCAATTGTGCATCTGTAGAAGTTTGTGGAGGTTTTAGGGGCCAAGCCAAATTTCTTCAGCCTCCCGAGGTTGAAGAGGCGCTGTTGCGCCTTCTTCACCACACTGTCTGTGTGAATGGACATCTACAGGACATCTACAGCACCCGGTGTCACAGGAAGGCCAAGGTCGTCAGTGATGTGCACGCTGAGGAACTTAAAGCTTTTCACCAGCTCCACTGTGGCCCTGTCGATGTGGATGGGAGAATGCTCTCTCTGCTACTTCCTGAAGTTCACGATCAGCTCCTTCATTTTGTTACATTGAGAGAGAGGTTATTAACCATTGCACTGCCTCATGTTTGACTTCATCTCATGACAAAAATGAGTAAGAGTCACATGTCTTTAACAAAGTGAACTTGGTGGTCAAAAGAACTCTGATTCTAACTTCATTCATAATCAGTTTTCTAAGAAAGCCAAACAAGTTTATCACCAGAAGTCAAGATGATCTATTCCTGCCTGAGGTGCCTGTGGTTTCCTGTCACAGTTTCTCAAGCATGCAGTGATTCGTTGTAGTGTAGGAGTACCTGCATGACAACGGCCTCCACACTTCTCAAACTATTCAACTTCTCAGAAGAAAATATAGTAGTAAAACAGTTTATTCAAGTTCATTTATTATCTTATGAACACGTGATAGTTGATCTGATATAACATTTGGAGGTGGTAAACTGTTCCCTCTATTACACTGAGAGTGAGATAAGGAGGGTGGTACAAAATATATTGAGGGGAAATATGCTAACAGTATAGTCAAAACCTTGTACTTACAAGGTTATACAATTATATACTGAACAAAAACATAAATGCAACATGAAACAATTTCAAAGATGTTACTGRGTTACAGTTCATACAAGGAAATCAGTCAATTTAAATAAATTCATTAGGCCCTAATCTATGGATTT
This sequence comes from Salvelinus sp. IW2-2015, assembly GCF_002910315.2. Taxonomy (NCBI): domain Eukaryota; kingdom Metazoa; phylum Chordata; class Actinopteri; order Salmoniformes; family Salmonidae; genus Salvelinus; species Salvelinus sp. IW2-2015. The sequence continues at coordinate 55,577,156 of NC_036838.1, forward strand.
TACATGACTGAGCAGGGGTGCAGTCAGGGGTGGGCCTGGGAGTGCATAGCCGGATGTGGAGGTCCTGGGCTGGCGTGCCTTACACGGTTTCTGTGGTTGTGAAGCCAGTTGGATGCATTGTCAAATTCTCTAAAAGGACGTTGGAGGCAGTTTATGGTAGAGAAATGAAYATTACATTCTCTGGCAACAGCTCTGGTGGATGTTCCTGCAGTCAGCATGCCAATYGCACGCTCCCTCAAAACTTGAGACATCTGTGGCATTGTGTTGTGTGACAAAACTGCACATTTTAAAGTGGCCTTTTATTGTCCCCATCACAAGGTGAACCTGTATAATRATCATGATATTTAATCAGCATCTTGATATGCCTCACTAATGGATTATATTGGAAAAGTTGAAATGCTCACAAACAGGGACGTAAAGAAATTCATGCACAACATTTGAGAGAAATAAGCTTTGTGCGTATTGAACATTTCTGGGATTATTTATTTCAGCTAATAAAACATGATACCAACATTTTACATGTTGCGTTTATATTTTTGTTCAGTGTATAAAACGATTGAACTTCAAAACTAGTTTACAGGTAGAAACAACTGAAAAGTAAACACACAAACATTTAGACTCCGAGGTCTTGTTTTAGGCAGTGTTCACAGCCTTCTTGTTTAGGCAGTGTCACAGCCTTCTTGTTTAGGAAGTGTTCACAGCCTATTTGTTTTAGGCAGTGTTCACAGCCTATTTGTTTTAGGCAGTGTTCACAGCCTTCTTGTTTAGGAAGTGTTCACAGCCTATTTGTTTAAGCAGTGTTCACAGCCTTTTTGTTTAGGAAGTGTTCACAGCCTTCTTGTTTAGGAAGTGTTCACAGCCTTGGACAGTATATGAAAGAAAGGTCTGTACACAGTAGTATATAGGATGCGCCTTGATAGAATACAGTATTACCACATATGAAGTGGGTGAAACAGTATATATAAAACATGATTAAAGTCACGTGTTCAATGATTATGTAATAGGGCAACAGTCTCTCCTAGGTGCAGCGGATTTGAGTACGGGGTGGTAGCCCAGCTAGTACACAGTGACTGAAGTTAAAGGGCTGGGTATGGTGGTGACTATTTAACAGTCAGATGGCTGGAGATAGAAGCTGTTTTTTCAGTCTCTCGGTCCAGCTTTGATAAACGTGCACCTGTTCCTCCTTCTAGATGGTAGTGGGGGTGACAGGTCATGGGTCGGGTTGGCTTGATGTTCCTTGATGATCTTCTTGGCTTCCTGGACACGGGTGCTGTAATGTTCTGGAGGGCAGGCAGTGTGCCGCGTGATGTGTTTGTGTACCACAGCCACGCTCTGGAGAGCTGTGGCTGTGGACGTTGCAATTTTGTACTCGGTGGTGATACAGCCCGACAGGATACTCTCAATTGTGGCATCTGTGCAGAAAGTTTGTGGAGGTTTGTAGGGGCAAGCCAAATTTCTTTCAGCTCCCGAGGTTGAAGAGGCGCTGTTGCGCCTTCTTCACCACACTGTCTGTGTGATGGAATTACAAGACATCTCAGCACCGCGGGTCACAGGAAGGCCAAAGGTCGTCAAGTGGGATGTGTCACGCTGAAGGGAACTTAAGCTTTTCACCAGCTCCACTGTGGCCCTGTCGATGTGGATGGGAGAATGGCTCTCTGCTGCTACTCTCTGAAGTTCACGATCAGCTCCTTTCAATTTTGTTACATTGAGAGGAGAGGTTATTCAACCATTGCAAGCTCAATGTTTTGACTTCGTCTCATGAAAAAAATGAGTAAGAGTCACAACTGTTTTAACAAAGTGAACTTGTGGTCAATAAGAACTTGATTCTAACTTCATTTCATAATCAGTTTTCTAATAAAAGCAAACAAGTTTTATCACCAGAAGTCAGATGATCTATTCTGCTGAGGTGCCTGTGGTTTCCTGTCACAGTTTTCTCAAGCATCGCAGTGATTCGTTGTAGTGTAGGAGACCTGCATGACAAGGCCTCCAACTTCGCAAACTATTCAAACTTCTCAGAAGAAATATAGTAGTAAAACAGTTTATATCAAGTTATTTATTTATCTTATGAACAGGTGATAGTTGAATCTGATATAACATTTGGAGGTGGAACTGTTTCCTTTATTAACTGAGAGTGAGATAAGGAGGCAGGTTGTGGGTTGGCACGTAGTCAAGGACTACTTTTCGCACTGGGCACATGGATGCTACATCCAAATGGCTCCAGGCTGGCGGTCATCCAAAACTTGGGCTGCTTTCAACTATTATGGGTTTTATTGTTATGGGCAGCAAATACAATGTTTGTAACTCACATACTGTCTGTTTGATGAACCTGCAAAAAAAAGTTAAGTCGCACGGACATAGAAAACATATGTATCAAATGACTGGTCGTTTACGGAAGTGTGCTTCACCAGTTCATAACTCAATGGTAGAGGAATAGTTTCTTTAGAATAATTATGAGTAGCGTACCCGCATCATATATGAATACTTTGTGGAGAAAATGATGTTGGAACAAGCAACAGAGATAGTGTACGCAGAGCGGCTGACAGTCAGCGAGAGCTCAGGGCTTGACGTTCGAGTTGGTGGCATCACGTATATTTGTGGGGTCTGGTGTACTTGAGGTTCCACGTAATAGACAGGGTTAATAGATTGTGGTTGAGGAATGTTCGCTCTGAGTTCTCGAGCAGCATATTGTCTAAATTCTTTCTCTTAAGACGCAAAGTGTTGGATGTTTGATTGATAGATTTTGAGTGCGAGAGGTAGTATGGATATTTGTAAGTTTCCAATCAGATACATATTGTTCTGAACAGAGGTTTCAGTTGAACAGTGCTGTCATGAGGGGAAATGTTTTCGCTTTGAATGTAGTGCTGATGTCAATTTCTTGTCTACGGCTAACGCTTACTGTATCTAAGGAATTTTGATGACATTAGAGGAAGGATATGAGGAGATTTGTTGTGAGAGCACTAGCTGCACGATTTGTTGATAGACGCTCGCGTTTTGAAAATTAGTCCGGTTCTTATTCCATATAAAAGTTGAGTGGTACATTGTGGGGGATAGGATTTATCAGTTAAAGAGAATTTTGATTTTTTTGTGGCTTCTGTTGATATTTGAGAAATTAAGCATTTATAATAGGGACGGAAGCTTCATAAAATAATGAGGTATGGGACATTATATGTCATCTTGAATTAAATATGGGAACTGGTATAAGAAATTCATTTTGTTGAGGTTTCCGTAAGGGATCTAATTTTAGGTGTTAGGAGAGAACTAAGTGGGTCTCTGTTGAGAGCGTATTTGACAAGTTGTGACGGCAATTGTTATGGAGTGGGATCTCGGGAGATAGTTAGGTAAAAGTCTTAGTTTGAGTTCGCGCCTACCGTATCTATTTGAGACATTCGAAATGCTCTTCTGGTGAAGAGTAAGGTATTGCTAAGAGAGTTCTATTCAGAGCTGTCGAAATATTACCATATTTGGTAGACAAGTTCATCGAGTGTTCTCTTTGTCAGTTAAAGGTAGTAGTCTCCTGAAATCCAGAGTGGTGTGTGAAGATCATAATAGGATTCTCTCTGCAATTACAATCAGTATAGATTTCTATGTGCTGTCTTTTTGTTCTATAGCGCTAGCAGCTATTTGTTATATGCACTTTCAGTGTCTCGGTCTCGATTTGAAGGCGTATATTTTTTGTTGTTGGTTCTGTGTTTTTGCTAGATTATTATCATGACTTTCGTAGATTTTTGCATTACTATCAACCATTTTTCATATCTGTTATTTTTGTTTGCTCTTAGTGCTTTTAGATAGCCGGAGCTATTGCAAATATAAAGTTTAATGTTCAACGGCAATTTACACTTATTGCGGAGGTAGAATGTTAAGGCTAAAAAGTTGTCCAGGAGAGATTGTATTTTTTGGCTACTAATGCTTTTTGGTAGAGTCTGTACTGTTTGACTCCATATAGGCCTGTTTTAGTAACATGTAATTTAGTGGCGTGATGCTTCATTGGTTGGGTTCCACCTTCTCGATACACTGTGATCTGAGAGAGGTGTTGTGGGTGATGTGAGGCTCTGAGAGACTCTGGGTTTTAGTCATGAGGAAGTGTCCTACAGTGTGCTGCAGGGATGACTGTAGGTGTACCAAGGGGAAAATCTGATATCAACCTTGGAGGGACAAGTATGAAATTTTCTTAGGAGCATTCCGGGGGGAACCAAGTAGTGCTGTAAAACATGAATAGTTGTAATAGGTTAATGTATATTGAGGGACATAATCATACTACTGGATAATTGTTAGGTAACAGTAGTTATGAAGGGGTTGTCACTGTTTCAATCTATAAGTACTATAAAATAATAGTTTTAGAATGTCTATAGTGCAGGTTCTCTCTCTTGACAGTTTGAAGAGTTTGGGTTCTATAAATTGTGGTGTGCTGATATGGTTTTTGTGCATCAACTGAGTTGGACGATGCTGTTTGCCACTGTCCATACTGGTGCTGGCTGGCAAAAGGGTGACACCTGGTCTGCTCGTGGTGTGCACTGTCCTTGAAGTCTCTCTCCTTGGCTTTATCCCTTTCACCACCTCAACTGACTCGTCTGTCTCTAGAAGAAATAGGTGTTTGTGTATCCTAATACGTACCAAAACTACACATTAATCAAACAGCAATACCATTGCTTAAACAAGGTTTGGCAGTGTTAAGCTTCTTTGTTTAGGCAGTGTTACAGCCTTCTGTTTTAGGGAAGTGTTCACAGGGCTATTTTGGTTTAGGCATGTTCACGCCTATTTGGTTTTAGGCAGTGTTCAGCCTTTTTGTTAGGCATGTTCACAGCCTTTTTGTTTTAGGCAGTGTTCACAGCCTTTTTGTTTAAGCGTGGGTTCACAGCCTATTTGTTTAGGGCATGTGCACAGCTTTTTGGTTAGGCAGTGTTCACAGCTATTGGTTAGGCAGTGTTCACAGCTTTTTGTTTTTAGGCAGTGATATCAACAGCTTTGTTTAAGCGTGTTAAGCCTTATTTTGTTTTAGGCAGTGTTTCACGAGCCTTTTTGTTTTAGGAGTGTCACGCCTTTTTTTGTTTTAAGGCAGTGTTCACTAGCCTTTTTGTTTTAGGCAGTGTTCCAGCGCTTTTTGTTTAGGCAGTGTTCAAAGCCTTTTTGTTTTTGGCAGTGGGTTCCAGCTTTGTTTTAGGTAGTGTTCAAGCTTTTTGTTTTAGGTAGTGTTCACAGCCTTTTTGTTTTTGGGTAGTGTTACAGCCTTTTTGTTTTAGGTAGTGTTTC